>NW_021206348.1:0-1004 GCF_002162155.2 Triticum dicoccoides
TAATAGTGCACGAAACGGACACGATTCGGCAAAATATGTGAGTGTTGATGACCGACACGTAAACGCACCCTGGGGTTCGCCAATCATGGAAATGACTCTGAGACCCCAAAATAGAGTAGTAGTCCAAGAAACGGGCCAGAATCGGCCCAAACTGTGATTGTTGATGACCGACACGTAAGCGCACCTTGCAATTCGACAACCATGGAAATCGCTTTGGGACCCCAAAATGGTGAGTAATAGTCCATGAAACGGGCCAGAATCGGCCAAAACTGCGAGTGTTGATGACCAACACGTAAGCACACCTTGGAGTTCAACAACTATGGAAATCACTTCGGGACCCCAAAACCGTGAGTAATAGTCCACGAAACATGTCAGAATTGGCCAAAACTGTGAGTGTTGACGACAGACACATAAATGCACCCCGGGGTTCATCAATCGTGGAAATCCCTCTGGGTCTCCAAAACATTGAGTAATAGTGCAAGAAACGGACACGATTCGGCCAAATATGTGAGTGTTGATGACCGACACGTAAACGCACCCTGGGGTTCGTCAATCATGGAAATGACTCCAAGACCCCAAAATAGAGTAGTAGTCCAAGAAACGGGCCAGAATCGGCCCAAACTGTGATTGTTGATGACCGACACGTAAGCGCACCTTGGAATTCGACAACCATGGAAATCGCTTTGGGACCCCAAAACGGTGAGTAATAGTCCATGAAACGGGCCAGAATCGGCCAAAACTGCGAGTGTTGATGACCAACACGTAAGCACACCTTGGAGTTCAACAACTATGGAAATCACTTCGGGACCCCAAAACCGTGAGTAATAGTCCACGAAACATGTCAGAATTGGCCAAAACTGTGAGTGTTGACGACAGACACATAAATGCACCCCGGGGTTCATCAATCGTGGAAATCCCTCTGGGTCTCCAAAACATTGAGTAATAGTGCACGAAACGGACACGATTCGGCCAAATATGTGAGTGTTGATGACCGACACGTAAAC
>NW_021206349.1:0-825 GCF_002162155.2 Triticum dicoccoides
TTTATTCTTTTCATTGTTGATTTTCTCAACAACTCCGTTTAAACCTTCCTTCTAAATATGCTTTCGATTTCATTCGTGCCACAAGTTGTCATTTTCTTCTCAGTTCCTTTCATTCAAATCTTTCAATTCTTTCCGGAGGTTTGGTGTCATGTCTTCATCAAGTATCATTCCATCCTCTCAAGCTCGTGTTCCATTCCTCCATGTTTCAGCCGGAGCGCTGCCTAAATCCTTTCAGTCTTATTCGTTTCTTATCTCGTTCTAACCGGAGTAGTTTCAGAGTCTATCTGATTCCGTGAGCTCTCGATTCTCGTCATTCTCGTCGTTCCTCTCTTCTTATCGAGTGCTCTCGATTCTTTTCTTCTTCTCTTGAGTTCTTCCTTCACCTCATCCCTTTTCCCTTCCGTCTCGGTCCTAAGATCTCGGGACAAGATCTCTTGTTAGTGGAGGAGTGTTGTAACGCCCCGAGTTCGATGCACCGGGTGTCTGTCAGTTATTCGCCGTCGTTGCCATGTCATGTGCTTGCATGTTGCATTTTTCCATGTCATCATCTGCAGTTCACATCATGTCATCATGTGCATCTCATTTTGCATACGTGTTCGTCTCATGCATCCGAGCATTTCCCCGTTGTCCGTTTTGCAATCCGGCACTCCTATGTCCTCCGGCGTTCCCTTTTTGTCTCTTGTTGTGAGTGGGTGTTGAACATTCTCGGAATGGACCGAGGTTTGCCAAGTGGCCTTGGTACACCACCGGTAGACCGCCTGTCAAGTTTCGTGCCATTTGGAGGTTGTTTGATACTCCAACGGTTAACCGGGTAACCGCAAAGGC
>NW_021206350.1:0-1172 GCF_002162155.2 Triticum dicoccoides
TCGGAGAGGTATCTCTGGGCCCTCTCGGTAATGCACATCACTTAAAGCCTTGCAAGCATTGCAACTAATGAGTTAGTTGCGGGATGATGTATTACAGAACGAGTAAAGAGACTTGCCGGTGACGAGATTGAACTAGGTATGGGATACCAACGATCGAATCTCGGGCAAGTAACATACCGATGACAAAGGGAACAACGTATGTTGTTATGCGGTCTGACCGATAAAAGATCTTCGTAGAATATGTAGGAGCCAATATGAGCATCCAGGTTCCGCTATTGGTTATTGACCGGAGACGTGTCTCGGTCATGTCTACATTGTTCTCGAACCCGTAGGGTCCGCACGCTTAAGGTTACGGTGACAGTTATATTATGAGTTTATGCATTTTGATGTACCGAAGGTTGTTCGGAGTCCCGGATGTGATCACGGACATGACGAGGAGTCTCGAAATGGTCGAGACATAAAGATTGATATATTGGAAGCCTATGTTTGGATATCGGAAGTGTTCCGGGTGAAATCAGGATTTTACCGGAGTGCCGGGAGGTTACCGGAACCCCCCCGGGAGCTATATGGGCCTAAGTGGGCCTTAGTGGAAAAGAGAAGGGGCAGCCCAAGATGGGCCGCGCGCCCCTCCCCTCCCTTGGTCCGAATAGGACAAGGAGAGGGGGCCGGCCCCCCTCTCTCTTTTCCACCCTCCGCGAATCCTATTCCAACTAGGATTGGGGGGGGATCCTACTCCCAGAGGGAGTAGGACTCCTCCTGGCGCGCCTCTCCTAGGCCGGCCGCACCCCCCCCCCCTTGAGCCTTTGTATATGGAGGCAGGGGCACCCCAGAAAAACACAAGTTGATCCACGTGATCATATTCTTAGCCGTGTGTGGTGCCCCCTTCCACCATAGTCCTCGATAATATTGTAGCAGTGCTTAGGCGAAGCCCTGCAGCAGTAGTACATCAAGATCGTCACCACGCCGTCGTGCTGACGGAACTCTTCCCCGACACTTTGCTGGATCGGAGTCCGGGGATCGTCATCGAGCTGAACGTGTGCTAGAACTCGGAGGTGCCGTAGTTTCGGTGCTTGATCGGTCGGGCCGTGGAGACGTACGACTACATCAACCAAACGCTTCCGTTGTCGATCTACAAGGGTACGTAGATCACACTCTTCCCCTCTCGTTGCTAT
>NW_021206351.1:0-1190 GCF_002162155.2 Triticum dicoccoides
GGCTTCTCTCTTGGAACCTATCTTTGCTAGATCATCAGCTGCTTGATTTTTCAGTCGGGGTATATGATGGAGCTCCAACCCCTCGAACTTCTTCTCCAGCTTCCTCACTGCACTGCAGTATCCAGTCATGGCTGGGCTTCTCACGTCCCACTCTTTCATCACCTGATTGACCACTAAATCCGAGTCGCCATAGACCATTAGGCGACGGACGCCGAGTGAAATGGCCATGCGCAACCCATATAGGAGGGCCTCATATTCTGCCTCATTGTTGGAGGAATCAAAGTGAATCTGGAGCACATATCTGAGCTTATCTCCTCTGGGGGAAACCAG
The DNA here is from genome assembly GCF_002162155.2 of Triticum dicoccoides. NCBI lineage: Eukaryota > Viridiplantae > Streptophyta > Magnoliopsida > Poales > Poaceae > Triticum > Triticum dicoccoides. Next base: position 331 of record NW_021206351.1, read on the forward strand.
GACAACCCCAGCACCGGAACCATTCAACATCTTAGAGCCATCGAAAAACATGGTCCAATGCTCCGAGTGAACTTCAGTTGGCTGCTGTTGTTCAATCCACTCGGCGAGGAAATCTGCTATCGCCTGGGACTTAATGGCTTTCTTTGCCTCAAACTTGATATCAAGGGGAAGAAGTTCAATCGCCCATTTGGCCACTCGACCAGTTGCGTCTCTGTTGTGCAAAATCTCTGATAGTGGAGCGTCGCTGACGACTGTGATGGAATGGTCAGAGAAATAATGAGCAACCTTCTTTGTGGTCATGTATATTCCATACACAAGCTTCTGATAATGAGGATATCTCTGCTTGGATGGAGTCAAGACTTCAGACAAATAATATACTGGGCGCTGAACTTTTGAGAGCTTTTCCTTCTTCTTCCCGCTCGACCGTTAGCACAGTACTGACGACTTGTCCTGTGGCTGCGATGTAGAGCAACAGAGGCTCTTTGCTGATTGGAGCAGCAAGCACCGGCTGGGTGGAGAGCAGAGCTTTTAGCTCGGCAAACGCTGCATCAGCTTCTGGAGTCCACTCGAACTTGTCAGCCTTCTTCATCAGTCGGTAAAGAGGCAGTGCCTTTTCACCGAGTCGTGAGATGAATCGACTTAATGCGGCCAAGCATCCAGTAAGCTTCTGGACATCGTGCACTCGCACAGGGCGTTTCATTCGGAGAATAGTGCCAATCTTCTCTGGGTTAGCGTCGATTCCCCGTTCGGAAACGAGAAAACCGAGTAACTTGCCACCAGGAACTCCAAATGTGCACTTTGATGGATTGAGCTTGATATCATACCTTCTGAGGTTGGCAAATGTTTCGGCGAGGTCAGCG
>NW_021206352.1:0-989 GCF_002162155.2 Triticum dicoccoides
ACCATCGCTTCTCCATAGCTCGTAGGTTCATTGTTGTCTAGCAACATGACCTTCAAGACAGGATTACCGTACCACTCTAAAGTACTACGCATCCTTGTCACCCTACGAGGTACGGTAGTGACTTGATCTGAAGTTTCATGATCACTATCATAAGCTTCTACTTCAATTGGTGTAGGTGCCGCAGGAACAACTCTTTGTGCCCTGCTATACACTAGTTGAAGTGACGGTTCAATAACCTCATCAAGTCTCCACCATCCTCCCACTCAATTCTTTCGAGAGAAACTTTTCCTCGAGAAAGGACCCGATTCTAGAAACAATCCTTTATTGCTTTCGGATCTGAGACAGGAGGCATACCCAACTGTTTTTGGGTTGTCCTATGAAGATGTATTTATCCGCTTTGGGTTCGAGCTTATCGGCCTGAAACTTTTTCACATAAGCGTCGCAGCCCCAAACTTTTAAGAAACGACAACTTAGGTTTCTCTAAACCATAATTCATATGGTGTCATCTCAACGGAATTACGTGGTGCCCTATTTAAAGTGAATGTGGTTGTCACTAATGCCTAACCCATGGACAATAGTGGTAATTTGATAAGAGACATCATGGTACGCACCATATCCAATAGGGTGCAACTATGATGTTCGGACACACCATCACACTATGGTGTTCCAGGCGGTATTAATTGCGAAACAATTTCCACAATGTCTTAATTGTGTGCCAAAACTCGTAACTCAGATATTAATCTCTATGATCATATCATAGACATTTTATCCTCTTGTCACAATGATCTTCTACTTCACTCTGAAATTACTTGAACCATTCAATGATTCAGACTTGTGTTTCATCAAGTAAATATTCTCAACATCTACTCGAATCATCTGTGAAGTAAGATCATAACGATATTCACTGCATGCCTCAGCACTCATTGGACTACACACATCAAAATGTGTTACTTCCAACAAGTTGCTATCTTGTTCCATCTTACTGAAAA
>NW_021206353.1:0-1216 GCF_002162155.2 Triticum dicoccoides
AAAACTAAGTAATAATGCAAGAAATGGGCCAAAATCGTCCCAAAATGCGCTTGTTGATGATCGACACGTAAGCGCACCATGGGGTCAAACAACCGTGAAAATCACTTTGGGGCCCCAAAACGGTGAGTAATAGTCCATGAAACGGGCCAGAATCGGCCAAAACTGCGAGTGTTGATGACCGACACGTAAACGGACCTTAGGGTTAAACCACTATGGAGTCGCTTCGGGACCCCTAAATGATGAGTAATAGTCCACGAATCGCGTCAGAATTGGCCAAAACTACGAGTGTTGACGACAAAAACGCAAACGCACCCAGGGATTGTAAATAATGGAAATCGCTCTGGGACGCCAAAACGGTGAGTAATAGTACACAAAACAGACCAGAAATTGGCCAAAATTGTGAGTGTCATTGACCGACACATAAACGCACCACGGGGTTCCTAAATCATGGAAATCACGCTTGGACCAAAAAACAGAGTAATAGTCCAAGAAACGGGCCAGAATCGGCCAAAACTGCGAGTGTTGATGACAGACACGTAAATGCACCCTGCGGTTCGTTAACCGTGGAAATCACTCCGGGGCCCCAAAACAGTGAGTAATTGTCCACGAAACGGGCCGGAATTGGCCAAAACTACTAGTATTGATGACCGACATGTAAACGAACCCCGGGTATCATTAATCGTGGAAATCACACCGGGGCCCCAAAACAGTGAGTGTCGATGACCGACACCTAAACGCACCTTGGGGTTCAACAACTATGGAAATCGCTTTGGGAGCCCTAAATGGTGAATAATAGCCCACGAATCACGTAAGAATTGGCCAAAACTGTGAGTGTTGATGACAGACACGCAAACGCACTCCGGGGATTGTCAATCGTGGAAATCTCTCTGGGACGCCGAAACGGTGAGTAATAGTGCACGAAACGGACGAGAATTGGCCAAAATTGTGAGTGTTTATGACCGACAATTAAACGCACCGTGGAGTTCGTCAATCGTGGAAATCACTCCGGGACCCCAAAACTAAGTAATAATGCAAGAAATGGGCCAAAATCGTCCCAAAATGCGCTTGTTGATGATCGACACGTAAGCGCACCATGGGGTCAAACAACCGTGAAAATCACTTTGGGGCCCCAAAACGGTGAGTAATAGTCCATGAAACGGGCCAGAATCGGCCAAAACTGCGAGTGTTGATGACCGACACGTAAACGGACCTTAGG
>NW_021206354.1:0-1457 GCF_002162155.2 Triticum dicoccoides
GCCCCCTCCTAGGCCGGCCCCCCTTCCCCCTTGCTCCTTTGTATACGGGGGTAGGGGGCACCTCTAGTGACAACAATTGATCTCTTGATCCCTTAGCCGTGTCTGGTGCCCCCTCCACCATAGTCCTCCTCGATAATATTGTAGCGGTGCTTAGGCGAAGCCCTGCGACGGTAGAACATCAAGATCGTCACCATGCCGTCGTGCTGACAGAACTCTTCCCCGACATTCTGTTGGATCGGAGTACACGCATCGTCATCGAGCTGAACGTGTGCTAGAACTTGGAGGTGCCGTAGTTTCGGTGCTTGATCAGTCGGGCCGTGAAGACGTACAACTACATCAACCGCGTTGTTCTAACGCTTCCGCTTTCGGTCTACGAGGGTACGTGGACAACACTCTCCCCTCTCGTTGCTATGCATCACCATGATCTTGCGTGTGCGTAGACATTTTTTTGAAATTACTACGTTCCCCAACAACAACCGACTTTGTTAACACCTCTTTCCCTCCTGTCGACAAACATTTTTTCATCCATCCTTGGATATGTTTGCATATTTGGTCTTTCAAGTACCTGAAGCATCCCTCTTTGGCCTTCCAAACACCTGTGGGTAATCCCACATATTTCTCTGATAATGCCTCGTTCTGAACATCCAGGATGTTTTTGATCTCCAATCGCTGTGTATCCGAGACCCTTTTGCTGAAGTAACTAGAAGACTTGTCGGTGTTTGTGCATTGACCAGAGGCAGCGTAATATGTGTTCAGTAGATCCCTCACCCTGCCTGCACTAGCACTTGTTGTTTCAAAGAATAATAGACTATCGTCGGTGAACAGTAAGTGATTTATAGCCGGTGCATTGGGTGCAACAGAAAGACCACGAACCCCATTGTCATGTGCTTTAAGCAAGCAAGATAGCCCTTCTGCTGCCAACAAAAATAAGGTGGGAGATATCGAATCTCCCTGTTGTAATCCTCTTGATGGCCTAAAAGTTTCCAAGCTACCACTGTTGAAAAGAACCAACAAAGAAATAGAGGTGAGACCTCTATTTATATGGCTTTGGGAAGTAGAGGTGAGGACCTCTATTTATATGGCTTTGGGAAGCCTTCAAATACTTCTACTTATAGCTGGAAAACATTATTTAGGATTCACCATTCTACTCACAACTACTTATAACTAGAGAACTCTAGAAACAGTGGGTAGGGTGTTGACGCTTGAAAATGGCATGATCGCAAATAGTTACTTGAGGCTATAATGAGATGATGTTAAAATTATGATTTCATGTCACCACTGGATGGTTCTCTTCAAGCCGATCGAAATAAATATAGAGATGGTCCAAAACAAAGCTCGGATGCAAAAGTTATGCCAATCTTAGAGATGCTCGTATTGACACCAGATCAAAGAATGGCATGAAACCTAATTAAGACGGCCTTGGATGGAAGAAGTTACAACTGCAAAGTTCTTCGTCT
>NW_021206355.1:0-1523 GCF_002162155.2 Triticum dicoccoides
TCGCTGGATCCTCAGTCTTCTCCAAGATGGATTTGAGGTTGGGCTACCATCAAATCAAAATCAGAAACGGGGACATTCCTAAAACGGCCTTTGTTACTCGTTATGGCCAATACGAGTACACCGTCATGTCCTTCGGTTTAACCAACGCTCCAGCCACCTTTTCTCGGTTAATGAACTCAATCTTCATGGAGTATTTGGATAAATTCGTCGTGGTTTACCTCGATGATATACTCATCTACTCCAAGAACGAGGAAGAACATGCCGAACATCTAAGGCTAGTGTTGCAGAAACTTCGAGAGCATCGCCTTTATGCCAAATTTTCTAAATGTGAATTCTGGTTGTCAGAGGTGACCTATCTGGGTCATGTAATATCTGGTAAAGGTATTGCTGTTAACCCTGAGCGAGTTCAAGCCGTCCTTAATTGGACTCCACCTGAATCGGTCAAGCAAGTTCGGAGCTTTCTGGGCTTAGCGAGCTATTGCCGTCGCTTTGTCGAAAACTTCTCCAAAGTTGCTAAACCTCTAACCGAACTCCTCAAGAAAGATAAAAAGTTCGAATGGACTCCACAATGTGAGCACAACTTTCAGGAACTGAAAAGACGCCTGACTTCTGCTCCCGTACTGGTACCGCCAGACTTCTCCAAGGATTTTGTTATCTACTGCGACGCCTCGCGACAAGGACTAGGTTGCATTCTCATGAAAGATCGACACGTAATTGCCTACGCTTCACGGCAATTGCACCCACACGAGGAGAATTATCCTACTCATGATCTAGAGCTTGCAGCTGTAGTCTATGCACTTAAGACCTGGCGACATTACCTCCTCGGTAATCGTTGCGAAATATTCACTGATCACCAAAGTTTGAAGTACATCTTCACCCAACCGGATCTGAACCTCAGGCAAAGACGTTGGGTTGAATTGATCACAGACTTCGACCTAGGAATAACCTACACCCCAGGGAAAGCCAACGTCATGGCTGATGCGCTAAGTCGTAAATCTTATTGTAACAACCTGATGTTACAACAAAGTCAACCGCTTCTCCATGAGGAATTTCGGAAGCTTAACCTTCACATGGTACCTCAAGGTTTTCTTTCCACTTTGGTGGCAAAACCTACCCTTACGGATCAGATTATCAAAGCACAGAAGGTAGATCCGGGAATCTCCCGCATCAAGAGAAACATTCAGAAAGGAATTGCGAATTGCTTCTCCATTAATGATCAAGGGGTCGTATACTTCGGGAATCGACTAGTGGTTCCCAAAGTGCGAAACCTGAGGCGTTTGATCCTTAAGGAAGCTCATGAATCTCCTCTCACCATTCATCCCGGTAGTACTAAGATGTATCAGGACCTACGCCAGAGGTTCTGGTGGACTAGGATGAAGAGAGAAATTGCTCAGTATATTGCTAATTGCGACGTCTGTCGTCGTGTAAAAGCAGAGCATCAACGGCCTGCTGGCACCCTTCAACCCCTAGCTATTCCTGAATGGAAATGGGATAAAATTGGTATGGATTTCATTACCGGTTTT
>NW_021206356.1:0-3941 GCF_002162155.2 Triticum dicoccoides
TTTCCTCCAACCATGTTGGTGCCTGCATGCCTCTCTACTTCAGCGCTCGCAAGCTTACGAACAGCGAGATTGAAGCAATCGGGATGTAGGCTTGCTGAAGTAACAAATAGTGTGTCCTTCAGCATTCTGAGGCTGATTTCAATCCGGTACGGTGTATCGCTTCTTATCCAGATTGAGCTACACATAAAAATAATAAAAAATGGTTAGCACTATGAGTGATACTTAAAAACAAAATTTGTTCATATGGTAACATTTTCTAGATAATCTAATAGCTATGAGCAGAACGTAATATTTTGATAAACTATAGAGCATGAAAATTGTTGCAGCACCTTCTAGCAAAAGCTAAAATTAAATAATAATTTCTCCGTAAGAACAATATTAATTTGCTAGAAATTAAGAGCAGGAAAATTTAGGTAGCAACCTTTATACCAAGTTGCTGGTTGTTTAAAAACAATATTAAATGGTTGTACAATAAACTAACGACAAGTTTTTCAACATTTGTACTGCAAATAATACGGTTGATGTTCAACGGCAATACTGCCAAAACATTTAACAAAAATAATTTTGTACTGATAGCCGCAAAAAGTAAGATTTAATCTAAAGAAAAACAAATCAAGCAATATCATACTACTATATCAAACAGAGTCTGCTGTGTACGACCTAGTTCTAATGAGATTTCTTTAGAGAAAATAAACATACAATAGCATAACTTACTCTAGTGTCTGCTCATCATGAACGCTGTTCATAAAGCCGAACATATATTCGAGTGCATCTTCCATGAAATGCCGTGGTGGGGGCAGAAGATGCAGGGGTGCGGGAAAATCCTCCTGGGGGTCGGCCACAGCATCGTGGAGCTGGAGGGCAGCCTCATTGGGCTCGGGGGCAGCGGCATCCAGGGTCGCCGGCGCATTGTTTCCAATGATAGGCTCCATCACTGATCGATACGCGTGAGTGATCGTTCGTTGAGGTGTCTTGGCAATTAGGATGTCGATGCAGCATATATATAAACGGATATATTTTGAATGCTATTTATTGCCTGCCAAATATATCAAAGCGTTTTTACTGCTTTTTATTGCCTGCCAAATATATCAAGTCGTTTTAAGACGTACATGATTCTTTCTAATTATAACAAATCGTGACGGCGGCGTATCAGATATTTCTCCTTTTTTATAGTTGAATATTTTGTTCCTAAGGATTGCCATATTTACAGTTCAATATCAACGAATCGAAATAAATCAACCTTTGTATAAAACCAGATATGCCGAACTAAGTACGCGCACTGCCATAATGGCTACACGTAGAGTTGACAAGCAAAAAGAAAACACACTTTAACAAAAATGATTGTTCTGTGTGAATACATTATTATTCCAAATGTAGATAAAAGGACCGAGGGAAACGAGCTATTTAATGAGCCGTCTTGAAAAACAAATTCATCTACTGTCCATTTTCCCTGGCTACCACTGCAGCATTGACGTATGATAGTGTTTCGTCAAGTGTCGTTAAGCAGGCTTCGTGGATATCTACAAAAAAACAATTTGTTAGTACTAATATCATCGTAATACAAAAATGAACAAAAGGCCATAAAAATCAAAATAGTTTATAGAACTTACCTTGAAGATGATGAACATCATCATCTATGTCGGGGGAGAACAAGAATGTGCTCTCCCTCATAGTGTCCAGGCACTTATCCCTCCGGTTTAGCTGTATGTACGTGGCTGCAATTTTCTCGAATAAATTTTCGGTGCACTGCAAGTGTTTCAAGTGACGACCAACATACTCTTGACTTAGGCGTATAAAAAGTATCTCCCATCTGGAATGATAAAGATATGTTGATGGTAGTCAACTATCAAATAACAATAATCATATAAAACCTCAAGTACTGCTTGGAGTTTACCGAAAATTCATGATGCCTATCTCAACAAAATGGACCTGCCGTCTATATAATAAATCCCACCTATGTTGTACCCTACCAGCATAGACAAGAATACCAAGAACATCTGGAAAAAATTACGTCTGGGTGAGACAAAATGTTGAATCGATAAATATGCAAAATCAAACTAAAAGATGTTGCACCGGTAATGTTTTTGTCTCGTAGCAAGGATATGGCACCAAGTTGTGGGAAAAAGGTGGACAGATTATCGATGCAATACTGTGCACCGATGTCCTAACCATGGTCATAGCATTTAGTTCAATGACGAACTCCATGCATAGATACCAGAAGTGACCATCTAGCATTTCAGTAGGGTTTATCCCAACGCTAGTGAAGTCATATGTTAGCCCGGTCTGCAGATTGTCGTTGAATCGATAAGCTTGGTTGCTGACGGCAATAGCTTCAATCTTTGTTCCCTAGAAATTTTTAATAATTCAGATACCAAGACTTTAGAACACATGTGTATATACATTAAAAAAGGTTGATATAGTTATTGATCACTAATCTCATACTTCCCGGTCCAGAAGTATGCAACGAAAGTATGGGTTTCCCATTGCATGCACCCTGATATGGGACTTCCACATCACCTTAGCTCGAATGATCCAACATCTGTGATAGATATGTTCCATCTGTACACTTTGAAAATTCAGGTACCTACATAAAATAATACAAAATGATGGGATAAGCAAACGGTGATGTCAGATAAACGTGCATGAAGATCTGTACACTAACCTGTTCATTGGAGGGATGATGGGATCCGGTGGATTCGCCATCACCCTCCTCGAGGGCCTCAAGCTATAGGATATCACCATGGTTAGGGAGTTAATGGATGAAGTGTTAAAGAAAGATAGAGGGGCGCACGGGCATATATAGTCCAAGGGGCCCATAGGCGGGAAAATCAACATTCTTTCAATATTTGCATGTGGCCGTCTAGCGGAAAATACCCTCCAATCTCGAAACGATTATAAATAGTAAGTTATGAGAGTTCTTTGGCAACAAAAAGTTTATTGCTAAAACTTTTTGAATCAATTAATTATTTATAGATATTTGAGATTCTAAATCTGATCCAAATCATGTCAATTATCTCACGAGTATCATTGATTCCTTTTGGCCTGTGAATACGCTATATTCAATATAACATACCGCGGGAATATAATGATGACTTCAGATCTTTAGTTAGAAACGCATTAATTGGATATATCAAAATAATTAAGATGATAGTAATTAAGATGATAGTGTGTTAAGGTAAGTGTATTCACGAAATTAATATATTACCATTAATTACAAACATGTAATCAATTAAAATATCAATTATTTACTCATTTTTACTATGGTATAATCATGCAATTAATATATTACCATGGATTCACTAATATTTCGTCGATTAAAAATATTACCATTAATTACAAACATGTAATCAATTAAAAAATCGATTATTTACTCAACTTTGATTATACTATATGTTTATTTATAATATCGCAGGATATTTGATTTTAGGAAATGTGATAAGACGTCGTTGTGTTACTTTGCAACTACTATTTTACGGGCATTTTAAAATGGGACATTTACATTTATGCCCCTAATTTGCGCCCACTCCCAAATTTACCCCTAAATTTTTGATGTGCTCAAATTTGCCCCTAAAAAGCATTTTAAGTCACAGGAATGCCCTTCCATCTGGTCAAAGTTGTTTGACCAAAACTTTTAAAATTCATAACAAATTCATACAAAGTCAGAAAAATGCAAATAAGATATCAAAATGTTCAAAAAAACATCACCTATACGTGCATGTCATTTACGTTCCTCACCTACATGTGCATTTATTTGAATTCACCCTAAATTGTTTTTTAATGTTATAAACCCTAAAAAGCTTTAAAGAGTGCTTTTGTCATGAACGTAAATGACATGTGCATATAGGTGTTGTTTTTATGAGCATTTTGATATCTTATTTTGCATTCTTCTAAGTTCATATGAATTTGTTATGAATTTTCAAAGTTTTGGTCAAACAACTTTG
>NW_021206357.1:0-1062 GCF_002162155.2 Triticum dicoccoides
CATGGTTGACTCAATTACCTCCTAGCAGCATTTACACTTGGGAAGATCTGTCCCGAGTGTTCGTCAGAACGTTTGAAGGGACTTGCAAGCGACCAGCGGGATTGACAGAGTTGCAAGTCTGCGTGCAGAAAACTAATGAGACTCTCAGAGAGTATATTCAGAGGTGGATCACTTTGCACCACACTGTGGAAAATGTCTCTGATCATCAGGCAGTATGCGCCTTCAAAGACGGCGTCAAGAACAGAGAACTGAGTTTGAAATTTGGTCGAACCGGTGACATGACCTTGAGTCGGATGATGGAGATTGCTACCAAGTACGCCAATGGCGAAGAAGAAGACCGACTCCGAAGCGGCAAGCACAAGCCGAGTCAGTCGGAAAAAGGAAACACCAGTCGGAAACAGAAGCGGAAGGCTGAACCGGCAGCTCCTGGAGAGGCTCTGGCCGTGACTCAAGGAAAGTTTAAGGGGAAACCAAAAGGATCCTGGAACCCCAAGAAGGTAAAGGATAAAGAAGGGAACGACGTGATGGATATGCCATGTCACATTCACACGAAGAAAGACGAAGAGGGGAATATCATTTACCCGAAGCACACCACTCACCAATGTCGACTCCTGATCCAGCAGTTTCAGGGAAAACAGTCTAAGGACAAGGAGAAGGAGTCGGACAAGGCCGAAGACAAGGAGGACAGTGAGGAAGGATATCCGCATATCAACTCCACTCTGATGATCTTTGCAGATGTGGAAAGCAGAAGTCGATTGAAAGTGATTAACCGAGAGGTGAACATGGTTGCCCCCGCAAAGGCAAATTATCTGAAGTGGTCTCAAACACCCATCACATTCGACCAATCTGATCACCCGACTCATATTGCCACCCCTGGGAGGCAAGCTTTGGTGGTCGATCCAGTTGTCGAAGGCACTCGACTGACAAAGGTGCTGATGGATGGTGGAAGTGGGCTGAACTTATTGTATGCAGACACATTGAAAGGTATGGGCATTCCGATGTCCCGACTGAGCACTAGTAACATGAGCTTCCATGGAGTTATACCAGGGAAGAAGGCCGAGT
>NW_021206358.1:0-1088 GCF_002162155.2 Triticum dicoccoides
ACATATCTTGATAAGATTTTGAAGAGATTCAGAATGGATCAGTCCAAGAAGGGGTTCTTGCCTATGTTACAAGGTATGAGACTGAGCTCAGCTCAGTCACCGACCACGGCAAAAGATAAAGAAGAGATGAGTGTCATCCCCTATGCTTCAGCCATAGGATCTATTATGTATGCCATGCTGTGTACCAGACCCGATGTAAACCTTGCCGTAAGTTTGGTAGCAAGATACCAAAGTAATCCCGGCAAGGAACACTGGACAGCGGTCAAGAATATCCTGAAGTACCTGAAAAGGACAAAGGACATGTTTCTCGTTTATGGAGGAGACGAAGAGCTCGTCGTAAAGGGTTACGTCGACGCTAGCTTCGACTCAGATCTGGATGACTCTAAGTCACAAACCGGATACGTGTATATGTTGAATGGTGGAGCAGTAAGCTGGTGCAGCTGCAATCAGAGCGTCGTGGCGGGATCTACGTGTGAAGCGGAGTACATGGCAGCCTCGGAGGCAGCACATGAAGCGATTTGGGTGAAGGAGTTCATCACCGACCTAGGAGTCATACCCAATGCGTCGGGGCCGATCAAACTCTTCTGTGACAACACTGGAGCTATTACCCTCGCAAAGGAGCCCAGGTTTCACAAGAAGACCAGGCACATCAAGCGTCGTTTCAACTCCATCCGTGAAAATGTTCAAGATGGAGACATAGAGATTTGCAAAGTGCACACGGATCTGAATGTCGCAGATCTGCTGACTAAACCTCTCTCGCGTGCAAAACATGATCAACACCAGAACTCTATGGGTGTTCGATTCATCACAATGTAACTAGATTGGTGACTCTAGTGCAAGTGGGAGACTGTTGGAAATATGCCCTAGAGGCAATAATAAAAGTATTATTATATTTCATTGTTCATGATAATTGTCTTTTATTCATGCTATAACTGTATTATCCGGAAATCGTAATACACGTGTGAATACTTAGACCACACTATGTCCCTGGTAAGCCTCTAGTTGACCAGCTCGTTGTGATCAACAGATAGTCATGGTTTCCTGACTATGGACATTGGATGTCGTTGATAACGGGATCACATCATTAG
>NW_021206359.1:0-848 GCF_002162155.2 Triticum dicoccoides
GAAGGGACAGACACAGGAACGAAGAAGGACACATGCCGGCCAGCCTAAGTGTTCCGGAGCAGTAGCAAGCTACCAAGGCTCAATGGAAACACTAGGAGACATTTCCCGGTAAGAGAGGCTACTAAAGATAAACAACTAGATGGTCAGATCCCACACATACCAAGCATTTCAATAACATACACACAATATGCTCGATATGTGCAAATACAACATGGCATCACAACATGACTCTACGACTCAAGTATTTAATCAATAGGCTCCGAGGAGCGAGATATTACAAACATGGGTCTCATGACCCAACACTCAGAGCATACAAGTCAAAGCACAAGCGGAAGCTATCATGTCTGGGTACAGACATCTATAAATGAAAAAGGCTGAGAAGCCTGACTATCTACCAGATCCTGCCGAGGGCACAAGATCATAGCTGAGGTAACAAGCTAAACGTCGAAATCCACGCGGAACTACTAGTGAGACCGAAGTCTCTCTGCAAAAACATAAAATAGGCAAACGTGAGTACAAATGTACCCAGCAAGACTTACATCAGAACTAACTACATATGCATCATTATCAACAAAGGGGATGGTGGGGTTTAACTGCAGCAAGCCAGCTTTGACTCGGTGGCTATCCTAAACTACGACTGCAATGTAACTCTTTTGAGGTGGCGCACACGAGTCCACATATTCACCATATCAATACACCACTATGGAACCGCTCCCGTCTCCCTACGAGAACGCCATCCATAGCACTCACGCTTATCTTGCGTATTTTAGGGTATCCACTTTCACTTGTCTATGAACTGATATAAGCAACCCAGAAGTCCTTTTCCGCGGACACAGCTATTCGAATAG
>NW_021206360.1:0-1710 GCF_002162155.2 Triticum dicoccoides
CCCTTGCCGTCTTGCTCTTCTTTGCATCGACCGCCGCGACGTCTGCCAGAGCCACCGCATCCCATAGGCCCTGCACGTCGAGGTTCGCCTCCACCTTGATCTCCTTTTACGATCCCATAGGCCCTGGAGCCATCTTAAAATTTGCCTGGAGTCTTAGCGGAAGGAAATTAGAATATAAGTTGTAGTTTCTATTAATAGTTTGTTGTATGATGAAGGAAAAAAAGAATATATTTTTTATGATCAACGATCTCTGGGCAAAGAATAAAAAGATGTGGACTGTCCATAATAGTTGAGACCATCTTAAAATTTTCTGGGCATCTTAGAGGAAGGGAATGCGAATTTAAAATGGTTCGGTTTCGGTTTTCAGTTTTTGGGTTGAAAGTACCCACCCCTACACGCAAGAGGGAGACGAAACTGGATCTTAGATAATCATTAGTAGTTGCTATTAATAATCCGTGGTACGATGAAGGAAAACCGAATTTCTATTCGGCTTATCCGTGGTACAAGGAAACCAGACTCCCATCGGTAGGACACACACAAGTAGGGGTCGGTGTTTGGTTTATATGGTTATTTCTATTCGGCTTATTCGGTTTTATTGAATTTTGGTTTATGTAAATAACAACAAAAATAATCACAATAAAATTGGCACCGAACCTCATTAACCAAAATTTATCGGTTCGGTTAACAGGAAAACCGAAATATGTCTGCATCATCATCAGTCGAAGTAATTTATCATGTAGTGATTCGTTATACTTTTTACAGACATAGCCATTAATCATCTCACAAAATATATAGTTGCCAATTACCCCTTTCGTCCAATCATATAAGGCAGTTTTTTTGACACCAAATGCTCTTATATTATGGGACGGAGGGAGTAGCATTTGCATTCAACCGAGATACTATAGTCGATGAACTAGACCAACAGGCTTGTGCTTGCAAGAATCTGTGTACAATTACCGAAGCAACACACTAGATAGCTAGCGACTTAAACTAATTTGGTAGCTTGTTTTGCTTGCCCCGAAGAGAGACCAGGGTGTGAGACTCACAATTCGGTTACTTCGGTGAATAAGATTTTTCCAAACTGAAAATCGACTTAAAGCTGAGCACAAAATAGTGTCTATTTTTAAAACCAAACCGAAGAACCAAAAACCAATTTAGCCTATACTTAGGTTAAAACGGTTCGGTTTTGGTTTTTGTGTTGAAAGTGCTCACCCCTCCACGCAAGAGGGAAACAAAACTGGATCTTAAATAATGGATTGTCCATAATAGTTTGGACCATCTTAAAATTTGCTTGGATTCTTAGCAGAAGGAAACAATAATACACGTCGTAGTTGCTATTAATAGTTTGTGGTACGATGAAGGAAAAAAAGAATATTTTTATATGATCAGCAATCTTAGGGCAAAGAATAAAAAGATGTGGACTGTCCATAAAAGTTGAGACCATCTTAAAATTTTCTTGGCGTCTTAGCGGAAGGGAATGAGAACCTAAAATGGTTCGGTTTTGGTTTTCAATTTTGGGTTGAAAGTACCCACCCCTACACGCAAGAGGGAAACGGAACTGGATCTTAGATAATCATTGGTAGTCGCTATTAATAATCCGCAGTAGGATGAAAGAAAAATGAATTTCTTTTTTATGATCAACGATCTTAGCGTAAGGAATAAAAGAATATGGACTGTATGTAATAGTTGAGACCGTCTTAAATGTTGCCT
>NW_021206361.1:0-4967 GCF_002162155.2 Triticum dicoccoides
TTTTTTTCATATTTTCTGATTTTTACTTGAAATGTAAAATTCCGTACTGTTTTCAAAAAATGTTTGTGTTCAAAATTGTGTTCACCCTTTTTAAAATATGTTTGTATTATGACATTCTGAGCAATTTTGAAAGACACGAACAAGTTTTGACATATCTGTACAATTTTTTAGAAATGCCAATGTTTGTACTTTATGAAAAAAAACAAATATTTTTCAAATTTTGAACCAAATTTTATAAGTGTCAGCATTTTTTGGAAAAGAAAAAGGGAAAAATAAAAAAGAAATAGTGATAAAATGACTGATTCAACAATGGGCCAGCCCATTGGCTAACTCAAGTAGAAGAAAAGAAAAGGAAGAAGCAAATATGCACAACCATTAGGATGTCCTAGTTGGTTAGTGTGGTCATCCTTAGACCAAGAGGTTTTGAGTTTGATTCATGTTACCTGCACTGTTTTTGTCTTTTAGAAAGAAAGTGAAAAACGACTTGGTGTGTCGAGAGAACAAACATGCCATGAGGAGAAAAGGGCGCCGCGTATATGTACGCGGGCCATGTATCGGAGCAGGTGAAAAGACTATCCTACCTTTCATTATGAAGGGGTATAGAGAGATCTCAGCCGTTAATGTGTTTAGGGGGAGGGGGCAGCGAAGCAAAAGTGTCTCATAATCTCAACGAGAAAAGGACTATAGGCTAACGAGTGCAATCAGACAGTAGCAGTTGAGTCCAGCTTCTCTGGGCGCAACAACAGTTTTACCCATATCATATTCACGGGAAATTAATGTAACATCGGCAGTTGAGTGTAGTTACCTCAGGAGCAATATTTCTTTTTACCAAGATCATTGGGCCCCTGCCTACTGGCAGTGGAACTGATAGCATCTCCACACGCCAAAGAGCGACCAAAGGAAGCCCAATGAACTTCTAGGTAGTCAAGATTCAGTAGTAGCCAGCCATTATGGTAGCGCTCTTTTATGAGGGCAAGGATATGTTGGGAACTGTCGGATCCGGCGGCCACATGTTGGCTTAGATGTGATAGATGATTATGAGAAGTGGGCACACATTGCCTGAAAGATTGGTTCAGCTAAATTTGCAGACTTTTCCTTGCTACATTTCTTACGCTGAATTTGACCCTTAGAATCATTACGTTAAAACTCCACTGAAATCGGGTAATGTATATCACACTTTTTTCACTAGGGTAATGTATATCACACTTTATTCACTTGGGTAATGAGTAATGCACTCACGTCCCACATGTCCGTTCTTGAGGGTTCTTTTAGACGTTGTAGAGTGCACAAAACACTTTTTATTACAGAAGTGGGAAAGTCATTTTCTCAAAAAATGGGAGCTCCACGCCAGGTACCTAAGATTAGGAGATGCGGCGATCATGGCATGGAGTGTGTTCCCAGAGTTTGTGATCCAGCAAAGAGTGAGCTCGATAAGATTTGCAGAAGGAAATTCTAGCATGAATAATAAACATTTATCATGAAGTAAGGAAATAAATAATTAGTTTATTATTGCCTCTAGGGCATATTTCCTTCAGTCTGACCATCTCCTATTCGGCATATCAGACTCTGCCCCAAGACTTCTCTACCCACCAAAATAGCTTGCCATATTTGGGATGGCCTTGAGCCAAGTTCTTGTGACACTATGAAAATTCTAACCTTGAATCTAGTTAGCGAATGATGAGTTGAATCCTGATTTTTTAAGTGCTTCTCGCTTTGTTTGAATTTTTATGAATGTTTTTTTTTCATTTTGATAAAAGTTCTCTGTGACTTAGGAAAACTCTTATGATCATTCTACTAAATCCAAGCCTTCTTCCACTCATCATGACATGGGAATAGGTCGTAAAAATAATTATTTTACAAATTATTTTGGCCAAAAGCTATTGTCCAAATTTACGTTTTCAAAAACCCTGGGGTCATGGATTGAACTACAAGGCATTTATTTAAGTGGAATAAAAACTTTGCAAAATTATATTTTGATCCTATTAGTTATTGGACATCCGAAAACTACAAAATATTATTTAAAAAATTATTAAAGTATTTCTTTAAAGGCTTTTTCTAAAGGACAGAAATGGTCTTCAATAGGAAAATTAATTTAATGTTTCAAAAGGATTTGAGAAAATTTAGGGAAGCTCAAGAGACATATAGTTTCCATATATATGAGTTTCAACCCATGGCCATGTCCAAATATTTGGCTATATCTACAAAATTCAGTTTTGGCATTTTCTAGGGTTTGAAACTTTTACACATGGAATTTTCTCCATTTTTTCTCAAATAATTCCTGGAGTTGTAAATCTTGTCAAATATCCACTGTATCAAGTTTGAGCACCCACATCATCCATTTGCTATGCAGATCATCCACGTTCCTACTTGACGCCTCCGCATAAGACGTTGTGTGTAGCATCCGCCAGTGGCTTCACCCCGTATAGACATGCATTGCTCGACCTCTATGGAAGACGCGCATGTGTCACCTGCTGATCAGCATAGAACCTGATCTGTTGATGGAGCGGACGTCCCGTACCACCGCCAGCCTCAGAAAGGCCGTCACCACCTCGAGATCATGTCTCTGGGTCGCCCACATGACCACGGAGTCGTCCACCATCGAAAGAAGAGGGACCGCCGCCCCGATTCCAGGCGCTACATTGAGCACACAACGCCGCGCCAGTCGATGACGTCGACCATACGACGGCAACCGCTGCCGCGTTCTCCTTATCCGAGCACTAGGGCCCAAATCCCTTGCGCGCCGTCCCATGGTTAGTCACGCTTGACCTCCCATCGTGCTGACAAGGAGGCCACCACCAGGTCCTCAACCCGGCTTCCTTCACCACGCCGCGAGCAGACTAGAGAAGGGCAGCCATGCACGTCTCGTTTTTTAAGCCACCATGAACGGCAGCCATGACCAGGGCTCTGCCCCGGCCACCGCGCGCGGACGGGCACCGCCAGTATCCATCCTGTCACCGTCTCCATCCAGCCCCAGGCACCTATGGCTCTCGGGCGCCTGCTGCAACTGCAGCCAACGCCAGCGGCGGCAGGGGACCCATGTGGATCTTGATCCTCTTGCGGCGGCGCAAGGGTTCGCCCTGCAGTCGCCCTGGGGAGCGACTTGGGACGTGACCTTTTGGTCGTGGACGGGACTTCTCTCCAAGTAAGGGGATGAAGCTCACTCGGCAAGAATGGCTTGAAAACCTAGGCCTGGCCACCGTTGGTAGAATGAATCCAACCAAGGCATACACCATGCCGTGCTGGGAGGATTTACAGAATGACCTCGTTCGTTGCGTCGGCAAGAGCATCAACGAATTCAAGTGCTACGCCAACACGAGGGGCGCCTGCATGGATGGCTTCAGACGCTTGTGTCGATGTCACGTTGTTGTTTCCTCACCTGGCAGCACTACGCGGCTGCTGCCTCCTCGCTCCCCATGCGCTGTTCCTTACGTCTCCCGGCCACCTCGGGTAGGCGCTGCTTTGGCTTCAACGACGGGTGACTCTCCTGCCTCTCCAGCTGTTGGCCCTTCCCCAGCGTCTGCATGTTCAACCTCTTCAACCCCATGACTGACGCGAACATCTGCGTGCATGACGCGGACATATTTTTAAAAATATTGAAAAAAAGTAAGTAGTATATTCAAAATGGGGTTTTTCTGAAGAAAACATGGATGAATACTTAAATCGTTGTTTTAATGGATAAAAAATGTAGGAAGGTATTTTTTGAAGTTTTTTGAAAAATAAAGTAAGTAGAATTATATTCAAAATAAAAGAAAGGGGCTTTTCATAAGAAAACATAGATGAACACTTCAAATGTTGATAATAAAACAGGAATAGATTTTTCTGAAAAAGATTGGAAATAAGCAAGTAGAATTATATTCAAATAAAAAATGGGAATTTTTGTAAGAAAACATGGATGAATACTTCAAATAGTTGGTCTAATGGTAGAAGTCACAACAAACTATAAATTAGGAGTGATTAATCCTACAGTCATATCATCATCATAGTTTTTAGCTTGAAATTCCTATTCTAAGTCAGACCCGCTAGCTTCACTGTTCCTACTTTCAGTTATCAAAATAATTGTTCCTTTAGGAGACTGATGGAGGTTCAATTTTCTCACCAACCCGATGTATTACGCTGGAAGTTGACTAGTTCTGGAGCTTTTACAGTTAAATCAATGTATATTGATGTTATTAATTCGAATACTATTCCAACTTCCAAGCATGTTTGGGCTGTCAAAGTTCCTTTAAAAATTAAAGTGTTTATGTGGTTTGTCCATAAACAAGTTATTTTAACAAAGGACAACTTGATTAAGCGTAATTGGACAGGACCTACTAGGTGTAGTTTTTGTGATCGGATGAGACGATTAAGCATTTATTCTTTGATTGCCCGTTGGCCAAAGTGCTTTGGCGGACAGTCCATATTGCTTTTAATATTACTCCCCCGAATTCGGTCAATGCTTTATTTGGGACATGGCTTAATGGGGTTGAGCCTGACTTAGCAAGACATATTCGGGTTGGAGTTTGCGCTCTATTATGGACTATCTGGAATTGCAGAAATGATTTGGTTTTTAACAGATCATCACGGTTTCATTTCTTGCAGGTTATTTTCCGAGCTACGGCACTGCTCCGTTCGTGGTCGCTACTCACTCCGACGAAGGCCAGGGAGCATTTGGTTACTGGTTCTATCCGTTGGGAGATGGTAGCTCGGGATATCTTCAACCGGTTTGGATGGCGGTCATGTAATAGGATAGGCAATTAATTTCTCTATCTATTTTTAGCCAGCCGGTTGTGGCTCCTTTTCCTGGCTAGTTTGTGTCTAGCGTTCTGTCGCTCTGTGTGAGCTGCATTTATCTTTTTCTTTTTTTTTCGCTGGAGACTACAGAACCTTGTTGGCACTTTTTGTTATTTGGTTAATAAGATGGCCGTATGCATATTTCTGATGCAGAGGCCGGGGAACCCCCTTTTCGAAAAAAAGAAATCAAAATAACT
>NW_021206362.1:0-1622 GCF_002162155.2 Triticum dicoccoides
GCAACCTTAACC
This sequence comes from Triticum dicoccoides, assembly GCF_002162155.2. Taxonomy (NCBI): domain Eukaryota; kingdom Viridiplantae; phylum Streptophyta; class Magnoliopsida; order Poales; family Poaceae; genus Triticum; species Triticum dicoccoides. Next base: position 13 of record NW_021206362.1, read on the forward strand.
TTTTTATGTTCATCGAAATTATGGGAAGCAAATATATTTTTTATGTCGAACTCCCATTCAATATATAAAGCAGGTTTAAAACGGCCATTAAATGGTGGTATAGATACATTAACCTGATCATGTGCATTTGGATGTTTGTGCACCTCTCGTGACGGTTGTGGTATTTGCAAAGGTGGTGGCACGTCTCCCGCGATCGACAAAGCCCATGAATTGACTCTGGATCCTGTCATGATTAGTAGAACAAGAAACAAAACCCAAAAATAATGTTCCTATAACTACTAGGATGTGGTGGTAAAACGCTCACAGTAAAGCAAATATCAATGTCTTACAAGTTCTTACCATGCAGCAGGCGGTGATCGACAACCAGCGGTGTCAAGTAACCCCGAATATTGAGTAAAGCGATTGCCAGGGGAGCGTACGTATACACGGTGTAGAAATATGTGGAGCTGGGTTGGCTATATATGGTAGCAAAAGATTAGCAATAATCAATTCAAAGATGCAATGTTGAATAAACGCTCAACGACGGTACTGTGCTGGTCCTAGGCTAGACCGGACTAGAGACGCGAGCCTAGAACACTAATGAGGTCACGGCGTAGCACAACTAGCATCAATGAAGGATACTAAGTAGCTCTTGACAGCAAGATATAAGTGAAGATCACAACAGCAGTGAAGATAATGAGGTGAAACAACAGCAAAGCAGGATATATCAACAACTTTGTCTCCAACTTTCCTCTGAAAAAGTTTGTGCCGATTTTCTGATAAATTCTTTCAAAGAATGCTACTAACTCAAGATTTCCAATGCAAAAAGAATCACTCAATTCCGAGTTGATATGAGGAGTCAAAGAATTCTAAAACTGGCCTGAAAAATTGGAACAAGCTGTGTTCACGAACTTCGGAGGGCAAAAAGACCTATTTAGAAGCCGATTTTGAGGTGTCAAATATTGAACTGGCTTCTGCAACTATTTAGATGCGGCTCCTCGCTATCTTTCATTTGAGTACTCGCGAAGGCAAAATGGACTTCGTATGAGGAAGTTATGCCTGTTTTACTGAACAGTGCACAAAACAGATTCCAATCCGAATTCAACTACGAGATTGAGTCTAAAAAGATCCGAATTTTGTTTTTTTTCTTCTCTCTTTTTTTTCCTCACACTTTTTTTTCTTTCTCTCCTTTTTTTTCTCTGACTTTTTTTTCCTTTTTTTCTCTCTTTTTTTCTCTCTTTTTTTCTCCCTCTTTCCAAAACAAACTAGATAAGATGCAGATTGGATCAAGTGAAGATGTGAACGATCTCAACTATTATTATGACAATGAATGGTGGGTAGCACGTGGTGGAAATTGATGGATGGGTGGTGGACAGCGGAAGAGATAATGATGCAGCGGTGGCGTGACTAATGTGAACAGAACTCGAAACTCTAAACGAACTAGACACTAAGACCAGCAACTCGACACGACGATGCAATTGATAATTCAACTATGCAATCAATGAAAAGAAAATTGCAAAGGCTCAGACTGGCTTGGACCAAGGATGAATAGATCTAACTCTTTTTTGTGGCTTTTTCTTGGACAATAGGTAAGAAAGTAAATCTAATCTAGGAAAACTGGAAATTCTCAC
>NW_021206363.1:0-1656 GCF_002162155.2 Triticum dicoccoides
TATCATGGTATTCCTCTTCAGTTGGTGTGGGCATTACAGGAACGGTTTCCTGTGCTGCGTCACTATCCCGCTCAAGAGGTAGTACTTCATCGAGTTCTACTTTCCTCCCACTTACTTCTTTCGAGAGAAACTCTTTTTCCAGAAAGCATCCGTTCTTGGCAACAAAGATCTTGCCTTCGGATCTTAAGTAGAAGGTATACCCTATAGTTTCCTTAGGGTATCCTATGAATACGCATTTTTCCGACTTGGGTTCGAGCTTTTCAGGTTGAAGTTTCTTGACATAAGCTTCGCATCCCCAAACTTTTAGAAACGACAGCTTAGGTTTCTTTCCAAACCATAATTCATACGGTGTCGTCTCAACGGATTTAGACGGTGCCCTATTTAAAGTGAATGTAGCTGTCTCTAGAGCGTATCCCCAAAATGATATCGGTAAATCGGTAAGAGACATCATAGACCGCACCATATCCAATAGAGTGCTATTACGACGTTCGGACACACCGTTTCGCTGAGGTGTTCCAGGCGGCGTGAGCTGTGAAACGATTCCACATTTCTTTAAGTGTGTACCAAATTCGTGACTTAAGTATTCTCCTCCACGATCTGATCGTAAGAATTTTATCTTTCGGTCACGTTGATTCTCCACCTCATTCTGAAATTCCTTGAACTTTTCAAAGGTCTCAGACTTGTGTTTCATTAAGTAGACATACCCATATCTACTCAAGTCATCTGTGAGGGTGAGAACATAACGATATCCTCCGTGAGCCTCAACGCTCATTGGACCGCACACATCGGTATGTATGATTTCCAACAAGTTGGTTGCTCGCTCCATTGTTCCGGAGAACGGAGTCTTGGTCATTTTACCTAAGAGGCATGGTTCGCACGTGTCAAACGATTCATAATCAAGAGACTCTAAAAGTCCATCGGCATGGAGCTTCTTCATGCGCTTGACACCAATGTGACCAAGGCGGCAGTGCCACAAGTATGTGGGACTATCGTTATCAACTTTAAATCTTTTGGCATCTACACTATGAACATGTGTAATATTACGCTCGAGATTCATTAAGAATAAACCATTGACCATCGGAGCATGACCATAAAACATATCTCTCATATAAATCGAACAACCATTATTCTCAGACTTAAATGAGTAGCCATCTCGTATTAAACGAGATCCAGATACAATGTTCATGCTCAAACTTGGCACTAAGTAACAATTATTAAGGTTCAAAACTAATCCCGTAGGTAAATGTAGAGGCAGCGTGCCGACGGTGATCACATCGACTCTGGAACCATTCCCGACGCGCATCGTCACCTCGTCCTTCGCCAGTCTCCGTTTATTCCGCAGCTCCTGCTGTGAGTTACAAATATGAGCAACGGCACCGGTATCAAATACCCAGGAGTTACTACGAGTACTGGTAAGGTACACATCAATCACATGTATATCAAATATACCTTTGGTGTTGCCGGCCTTCTTATCCGCTAAGTATTTGGGGCAGTTCCGCTTCCAGTGACCCTTCCCCTTGCAATAAAAGCACTCAGTCTCAGGCTTGGGTCCATTCTTTGACTTCTTCCCGGTAACTGGCTTACCAGGCGCGGCAACATCTTTGCCGTCCTTCTTGAAGTTCTTCTTACCCTTGCCCTTCTTGAACTTAGTGGTCT
>NW_021206364.1:0-8338 GCF_002162155.2 Triticum dicoccoides
TCGACTGCAATATAGCTACGACTCTACATCTCCAATTTTTTTCAAGAGGAGCTCTATATATCTCCATGGATGAGTTCTAGCTAGCTATGCATGTGAACAGTGTGCGTGAACTAGAGAAGAAGGATGAACAGCGTGCATGAACTAGAGAAGGATAAGTGAGAGAGGAGCTACTGCATGGAAAAAGGATTGGGAGAAAATGCAGGTGGTACAGGTTGCCAATTAACTCTTCTAAACAATAACGTTGGATCAGTGCACTTATTGTCTGGTGGAGCATACACACTTATTGATTGTGGAATACATGAACTATGTGACACTGATACGGTGCCAAGAAATCCATATATGGAGCTCATTGTATACAAACTGCACGAATCACGTGGTAACCGACGGAGGTGATACCAACCTTGCGTGGCACCATGTGCACTCATGCATTTTCGCCATAGTTCTCATTAATTTCTCAAATTCTTATAATTTTTATTTGCCTTAAATTCCTACATGTAAATCATAATAATTTAATAAATGTTTCGATACATTTTATGTTTTAAAATTTTCTTACTCATGTTTCTTTTCTAGTTTCGTATTTTAATATTTTTTGGCTTTTTTGTCAGACCAGTTAAGTTGGAAAAGAAAATCTCAGTTTGTTTTATTTTTTCCTTTTGATTTTCCTATTAATTTTACTCATTTGGTTTCAGTTTAATTTGCTCTATCATGTGTGCGTGAAACCATCATTGCATCATCATTAAAACATCATTGATACGGCAAGAGTGGGTATAGATAATTTTCCTTGCATGGAAATATGGACAGCTTTGACATTTGAGGACTAAGAGCATCTCCAGCCGTTTGGCCCCAGGCACCGAAAAAGAGCCCCCTGGGGGTAAGCTCCCAGTCGTCGGCCCACCAATCGCTCAGGGTGCGGCGATGTCGTGTACAAAATATATGCAAACTCGGCGACATTTGCACGAACTCGGCGAAACTTCATTCAAATTTGTACATAAAACATGAAAACATGCAAACTACGACTGAACTACGCCTAGCCGCCACTGTCCGCCGCCACCGCCGCGTCTACATGCCGAGAAGCCTGTAGAAGCGGATGTAGTCGCCGTCGTCGCCGTCATCGTCATCGTCATCGTCGCGCGGCTGGCTTGGGCCGGCCAAGTCACTGCTGCAGCCCTGGCCAGGGTCGGTGAGGCGCGGTGGCGCGCTGGACGGCCCGGCCTCGTCCTCGTCGTCGCTGTCGAGGACGATGACGCTGCCCTCCTCGCGCCCGCGGCGCCGGGTCTGGAGCTCCACGTACGCCCGGCGCTGGCGGCGGATCTGCTCACAGACATAGTCCTCCTTCGTCCATTTGAGAGCGGACTCATCGTTGGGGGCTGCCATCTCGACGTGCTCCGGCTTCACCGGGAGCAGCCCCGGCTCGGGCTTCAACCGGACCAGGCGGAGGGAGCGCCTCCCCAGAGGCGGGCCAGGCGGGGAGGGCCGGGCACCCTCATTGATGACGAGGGCACCGCTGCGGGTGCGGCGCCCGAGCGGCGTCTCCACCGGCTCGGGCTTGACGGGGCGGAGCGCGGCCGGTGAGCCGGAACCCGACAACGAGGATGACCCCGGCTCCATCTATTGCGGCGTCCAAGAGCTACCACGGCGGCGAGAGAAGGACGGCCGTTGCGGGTATTCGAGGCACGGCACGTTGTCGGTCTCGATGTGGTCGAGGACGGCCTTGAGGGTGCGGCCTGGCACGTCCCACCACTCGCGTCGACCGTCGGCGTTGAAGCGGCCGCGGGGGATGACGCCGTTGGTGGCGGCGATCTGCTCCTCGTGGCGACGCTGGAAGTACATGGTCCAGAGGGTGTGGCTGTCAGCGGCGTAGCGTGGCTCGTCCCTCTGCGATTGCGTCAGGGAAGAGCGGATGCGGGCGATCTCGGCACGCCGCACCGTTCCTTCGGGCACTGGTGGCACCGGTACGCCGTCGGCGCTCAACCGCCACGTCCGCGACACCCGCATGTCCGGGGGCGCCGGGTAGTCGGCCTCGTAGAGCAGGCGCGCCTCCTACTCTTGGAGGTGGCGGCGGCCGAAGCAGTTCGCCGCTGCGCCGTCGCCTGGGTAGCTCTCGGCCATGTTTCTCGTCGGCGGGAAGAGAGGAGTGTTGCTATCTACGCCGGAGAGGGGGAAAATGAGAGATGTGGCGTCCATCGGCGGGGAGGTCGTCTTTTATAGCCGTAGCGGCGCGGTGACGGGCTGCATGTCGGGCGACACATGGTTGGACGCGCGTCACGGCGCGTTCACTGCACCACCCGTGAGAGGCATCAATGGAGGCTGACCGGCGCGGCAGCGCGGCAGCCTTCGCATTGATTCCCGCGGGAACTGAGGCGATGAGGGCGAAGTAGCGGCGTCTCGCTGACTCGACGGGGCCATCCGCTTTCGCGTCAAAACCACTCGCCCCGATGCCCCCGGGCGTCCCCACCGCGCCGGGTTCGGTCTGGGTCCGTCGGCGCCAGTTTCGGTCCAAACTGGTGAAAACGGGCTCCTGAGAATGCAACTGGGTCGATTTTTTGGTATCGGCACAGAAAAAACGCCTGGGAAAGGTCTGCTGGGGACGCGGCTGGAGATGCTCTAAGAATGTCCTGCGCGGGAGTTTAGAGACCAACTTAGGTGCCGGCAATAGGAGTGTTGAGAGGCTGAAAATATACTTTACACAATTTTAAATTGCTTTAAAACCGAAAGGCTGGCCCAGTTAGCCATCACAAATCCCAATACTATTGATATATGCAATCAAAATGCTTTACAATTTCTATATTTTGTGGGGGCGCATTGATCAGGGATTCTCACATGGTCATTTTTCATAGATCTATCTACCGGTTTGATTACTACCCGAGCACGACAGGCCAGTCTCATCATTAAAGAAACAATATCGATGCAAATGCAATGTCAACTGACAGATGGCCTTGGCAAGCTATTAAATTTTTTGTGGGGGTGGCCGGGTGAGAGCGACCCGGCTGCTTCAGCGTTAAGAACTTCCGAATGGCCTCGCCAGATGGAAAAACTTCTAGATGGATTTCTTCTGACGTGGGAACGTGATGGAAAAACGGATGCGAAGGGAACGAGATCCTCGTGTTGAAACTGAACAAAAAGAGGAGCGCCAATATCACTTTCATCATCGAAAAATCGAGAACTTATGATCCAGATACCGTCGGCCCTTCGCCTTCGCAGGACTATTCACTGAAACATGTGAAGATGATGATTGATGTCGAAAAAAAATGTGAAGATGATGATGCTTTATAGCGGGCAGCGCCAAGTAGCCCAGTAGCAGCAGATCGCGTGGCGCTGTGGACATTGCGCTGCCCGCATGCATAGGCCATCTCTAGCGCATGACCTTATCTTTTTCGGATGTGTTCGTTTGGAGGAAAACAGACATATCAGATGACCCAGTGCACGGACGTAGTGGGACTTTTGTCCACTTTCAATCCATCCCCGGTCCAAATTTGGATCGTTTTTGGGTGAAATGGATAGTGCGCGGACAGGCGGGTCGTGTGCGCTTGTCCTCCCCTGATCCGCCCGTCGGTGGCACAGGGGTCCATTTTTCTATCCGTTCCTGCCCCCCTCGAGCCGCACATCCTCCATTTTTCTCCACTCTTGCCCCTCCCCGCCGCCGCCGCCGCATGCTGCCATTGCAGCTGTGCAGCTCGAACGCGCGCTCGCACAGCCTCCTTTCCCTCGACGCCCCCGAGCTACCCAACCACGGTCACCTGATTTGCGCACCGGGCAGCCAGGAGCGGACCCGGTCAAGCTTGAGCTCGCCTGGCTGTGGGAGGCTGCACCGTGCCATGGGTTGGCTGGGCACCGGGCCGGAAGGTCCCGGCAAGGCCACAAGGCCGCATGCAGGTACTGACTCCTCCTCTAGCCTCTCGGATTTACACCGTCGGCGGTCCGCCAGCAGATACATGAATGGCGGTCGGCCGGGCTTGGTGCTGGCCCAAAAGCTCGATGCACCGTTGCCACTCATTAAGTGCGACGACTACCCAAAAAAGGTCTTGCGCCCCATATCTACAACGCCAGAACATCCCGGATGGGTGTTCATCAAGTGTTCAACCAATGGGGCATGTGCTACTTTAGCTTCGGTTGTGCTCTCGGATTTGACTAATTGTGCTAACTTAAAATTTTATTGTGTAGAATGGATGCAAGCTTTGGTATTGGAAAGAAGAGTACATCGATATATTGATAGAGCATAATTTAGTAGATGTTCGTGCACTTTTAGCTAGTATAGAGGTTAAAGACGAGACTAGTGCACTTGTTGCTAGAATAGAAGCTAGACATGAGACTAGATGTGAGGAAGCAACGTCTACTTCTTTACACTTGAAGAAGAAAGAAGCATGCAAGATCAAGCCTTCACAGATCAACAATGAATGCATCGAGAAGGCACTAATCCAACTTACAGGAGCAGTTTTGGAAGATGGACATCTTCTAAAATGTATTCTTATGGTTCTTCTTTTCTTTGGTCTTATTTTTCTAGTCAAAATTTGGTGATGTATTCCCATGTATTAAAAATCAATGATGAAAAAATATATGGGCTTGCAAAGAAAATTGTATGCGAACAGGATGTGGCCGGGATGCGACCGCGCATTGGGCGCACAACCACCGCATCCGAGAAATTGCCCGAACAGGACTCCATTGCCCTACTCAAACGGAGATAATCTAGGCAAAACGAACGTCCATTTGGGGTCGTGCGCTGGAGTTGGCCTTACTTCCAGTTGAGGCAGGGCAAAACATCTCGTTCAGGAATCCGGCGCCAGGTCCCACCTTAACTATTTTTTTCATGGTAATACATGTCTCATTTATATTATAAGGATCATAGTACAAGTCATGTACACATCGACCTGGCAAAACTGAATACATAGCAAAACGCTAGCCTTTACACAAAGGAACACCAGCCAAGAAGTAAAATTATAAACAGGACCGAGGAAACCTCTTAGCACCACCACAACAGCCACCAAAGAAAGAAAAGAAATGACTGGTCACCATCACACCTCAGTTCGACGTGGCTCCATCACTGATATGCAGCTTTACGGACCTCCAAAGTGGCTCGTCAAAGGCGAAACCATTACCGTTGAACGAATCAAACCGGGGCAACACCCCGGACACGCCATCAAACTCCAGATCTGCCACCCCCACTACAGACGGGCGTCCAACAACCGTGAGAAGGGATGGAGAGGGGGCGGAGCTTATATATTAGGGTTTGGAGGGGGTGAGGGGACGATGGGCTGAATCACTACTAGGAAAAGGCCTACCAATGGCCTACCAGTTTTGCCTACTAATGGCGCATCACTAATGCGCCATTAGTATCACGCCACTAGTATTTATTACTAATGGTGCACCACCCAGTGCGCCATTAGTATGGCTCCCAGGGGCCATATTTAACCATGTGCTTTGGCACACTAATGGCGTACTGCGGATGGATGCGCCATTAGTATACTTGGCATACTAATGGCGCACTCTTTGGTGATGCACCATTAGTATACTTTGGCATACTAATGGCGCACTCTGTAATGATGCGCCGTTAGTATGAATATTAGGTTTTATTTTTTTTACTTTTCTGATTTTTGCACAGGTTACAAAATATATTATTTGACAGAATATAGACAGTAGCACACAGCAATAGCAGATTCATCGAATACAATAGAAGATTAGTCTCCAAATACAATTCATCATATTAGTCTCCGAATTCAAAAGACCGAACAAAGATAAAACATTACAAGTCTCGAGACCGCGAGTATCGAGTTTGTCTTCACATTACAAGTCGATATCAATCATCTAAACTACCATCACATAGAAGAGAGCTGCGGTCATCACGATGAGCATCATCGCGATGAAACTGGTCTTCATCCGGTTCCTCCTACACTCCCTCCTCTCTCCCGCTAGATAGCGGGCGTATCTAGATTCCGCCTCCGCCCTAGTGGTGTACCCTTTGTAACTGTTACCGCTGAAACGGTGAACCTGTCTCCGACACTCCTCCCAGTCATCGTAGACTCCGGAAACCTTACTCTTGTACACGACATACGACGGCATCTCTATGCACAAGCCAAACAACAGACAATACATACATAAGCAATATATAAGTATGCAACAAAAGGATCGGAAGAGAAAAGCAAGACATTAATAGCACGATTCATGGTCCTACTAATAAATAGCATCGATTATATCTAAGTTGAATGACTGTCCAAACCAAAGAGACATACAATTCATTAAAGTTTAATTACAACATTGAGCCAATCAATGTTTCAGAACTACACATCACTACTTTCGACTCGACTCATGGACAGGAGCGTGGATGAAGCCGCTGTCTGTCGTGATGGTCATGAAATCGCGAGCGTTGTCAGCTTGCATTTGTAGCATTCCATCTATCTCAATGTTGGACGGTTGATATCTGAGGAAGAACTGCCCCGAGGTATGAAGGACATCTTGATGGATGATGTCTGCAAACTCCGACTGGATGCGAAAGAATTCTTGTCTGATGTCCGCGTCCTAGATTGCCGACAAGCTCGCGGCCCAATCTTTGAGATTATTTGGTAGCAGAAGGTGATGATGGTCCCTTACGATCGCCCGCATGTGATGGAGGGCGTAGTAGGCATCCTTCTGACCGTCAGGCAGCTGCTTGACGCAGCAGAAGATCATATTATGGGCGAACACGTGCTTGCCGTACTTACAAACTGCCCTGGTGAAGGTGCCTCCAGATTTGGCGTAGCCGGGGAGAACATCATCAAGAACTTTCTTGATATTTGTGTAGTCTATCTTGGAGTTACGGTTCGGGTCGAAATACGTGGCCATGGAATATTTCGGGCTTAAAAGGATGAGTGTGCAATGTGTGTCACTGCACAGAACACGGAATGTTAGAAAAAAAGAACGATCGAAATCTAAGAAATCATATGTTACGGGGCGGTTAAGGGATGACTTACTCGGGAAAGTAAGCCACAAGGAAGTTATCCTTATCTGGGTTTGCCAGAATGACGTCTTCGAGGTGTGAACTCGCGACTTGGCGGTCCCCAGCGCTGCTCAAGAGCTTGGCACGCATGTAGAAGGGGTCGACGATCACGATGTCCGGGGTCTTGTCTCTAATGATCTGCATCTCCATACTCAGCGAAAACAGCCGAACGAAGGTGTAGTGCAGCGGATGAAGGTTGAACATAGGAAAGATGTCATCAAACCGCAGGACGATCGTACCCCCGATGGCGCCATCCACAAAGCCCTTGCCCTCTGGCACCTTGGCCACGAAAACCGGGTATGCCACATCATTCTCTCTGAGACGCCGCTTCTCCAAAGAAAGAACACTGTCGTGCAGACTCCGCATAGCACCGGTTGCAGCATTGAGCATATTTGTCGGTAGCATCGCCCTACCCGCCACATGCACCCTCCTCGAGATATCCTTAGGTGAAGGTGGCCCGTCCTGAGCACGGGTCGTACTCGGTGCCGGCTGGCTCGCACCGGCGCCCTTTTTAATCTGTCGTTTCTGGCCCTTCTTCTTGATCTGCTGTAATGGGACCGAGTTCTGCTCACAGACCGCCTTCTTGAGCGTGTTGGGGCTGATAATATTTGGCACCTCCGCTATCTGAGGCTCGGTGAAGGCGGCAGCTGGAGGCGTCTCCTGAGAACTGAACGCCAGACGACGCCTGTTGCAATTGGGTTTCTCCGCCGTACCAGCTAGATTGCGGTCGTCTTGTTTGGGTTCTTGAGAAGGAGGCCCGCAAAACTCGTCACCGCACCCATGTTCGGCAAAGTACTTATTGACATTGGTAAATGTACCATCGTCGTTGTCGTCGTCATCCGGATCCTATGCCATATGCATGTCCGGATCCTGTGCCATAGGGATGTCCGGCATGTCCGGTAGCGTTGCGGCGTTCTTGCCATGGCTTGGCGCCGGCACAACTGGCGGTCTTGTCTGTGGGGTGGTGTCCCCCGCACCCAAACGAATCTGGCTCTTCGGCAAAAGCAGGGGCCAGCTTCCGCAGGCGCTGAGGGTCATCTCATCTTCTTCGTCGGCCCCAGCGGGTCGAATCGGAGGTAACAGCTCGTCGCAGCCTGGCAGCACCCGAACCACTTCAACCTTATACATTGTGGGTGGCATCGGATTACCGTGGAACACGGGGTTGCCCGGTTGAACGATTCTACCCTTGGCGACATCGACCAACTCGCCACCCATGAAGTGCAGGAGAGTGCAAGGAACGTCGGCGGCGCCCTGCGAAAACATGTAGGGCGTTAGGGATGCCCAGTCAAAGGCAAGGAGATGAAGTCCTCGGCCGAGAGGCTTAGTTACCGTGATGCCGTCAAGCTCGGCTAATGTCGAGGCACCGCCAAC
>NW_021206365.1:0-6738 GCF_002162155.2 Triticum dicoccoides
GGTCTGGCCCGGATGTTGCTCCAAAGTGTTCCTATGGGCTGACCTAACACAACCGGGTGGGGAGGTCCACTGGTCAAAGCCCGTCCGTGCAAAGTCAAAGGGCTAGATCCCGTGGTAAAATGCTACAGGGTTAGGTGGGACGGGGGCACTTGGGGGGGGGGGGTAGCAATGCCTCCGGAGCGTCGCACCGGGCCCTCATACATGCGGGGTGGTGTAGTGGCATGTCCGAAGAGGCGGGACGCATCTCTGGTGCGTGGCCCCCCCTCACGGACGGCGATGACGCGGTAGTAGACGTTCTGCGGTAACGATGCGGCGTCAATATTACTAAATACTCGGAGCGCGATAAAATCATGAGTTTTTTTGCACGACGTGGGCACATGTGCTATAGGAACGATGGTATTTTTCATAATTTTTGGTGATGGAGAAGTATCCGAAAAATTCCCTCTACGCGGATTGCCCTTCGCGCGTCTACGGCTGTGGCCGACGGCCTCCGGGGGCTAGCATGCCGCCAAATCTTGCGTAGGCGGCCTCTCACAAGTCTGGAAGTGTTGTGGCGGTTGCAAACGCCCGGCACGCGTGTCCGGGGTGTGCCCCCCTCATGGACGGCACCGCCGACACCTGGAGGGGGGAAACGGACGTGTGGGGTCTACACGGAGGGGATCTTGCTGTGGGTCTGGCCCGGATGTTGCTCCAAAGTATTCCTATGGGCTGACCTAACACAACCGGGTGGGGAGGTCCACTAGTCAAAGCCCGTCCGTGCAAAGTCAAAGGGCTAGATCCCATGGTCAAACGCTACAGGGTTAGGCGGGACGGGGCACTGGGGGTAGCAATGCCTATATTTTGTATTTTCTCTTATTTTTTTATTTTTTTCAATACTAATTTCATTAACTTAAATGTACAGAAAACATATATCGATTGCCCCCCACACGGGCCTTCTTCCGTCGTGTCACGGAGAGGTTAGACGGGACGGGCCGGGTACCTGTGGGGGGTAGCAATGCCGTCAGGTGTTGCGATGGGCCCTCCTATGGTTGTGGAAACGTGGTGGCAGGCGCAGGCACGCGGCTCCGGGGTGTGCCCCCTCCCCCCTCACGGGCGTCGATGCCGCCGTGCCCCGGAGGGGGGAAACGGCCATGTCGGGCTGACGCAGAGGGAATCTTGGGGTGGGTTGTGTCGGGACTGTGTTGGGGGAGTAGCTATGGCTGGGCTATGACAACAAGGTGAAAATGTCCACCGGTCAAACTACGTCCAGCGAAAGTCAAAGGGATAGACCCGGCGGTCGTCTGTGTCAGGGTTAGACGGGACAAGGTACCTGGGGGTAGCAATGCCGCCAGGTGTTGCGGTGGCCCTCCTACAATTATATAAGCATGGTGGCAGGCGTAGGCACCCGGCACGCGGCTTGTATGAGGTCCCGGTGCGACGCTCCGGTGGCATTGCTACCCCCCTAGGGCCCCCGTCCCGCCTAACCCTGTAGTATTTGACAACGGGATCTACCCCTTTGACTTTGCACGGACGGGCTTTGAGCAGTAGATGTATCCACCCGGTTGTGTAAGGTCAGCCCATAGGCCCACGGCAACATCTGGCCCGGATGTTGCTCCAAAGTGTTCCTATGGGCTGACCTAACACAACCGGGTGGGGAGGTCCACTGGTCAAAGCCCGTCCGTGCAAAGTCAAAGGGCTAGATCCCGTGGTCAAATGCTACAGGGTTAGGCGGGACGGGGGCACTGGGGGTAGCAATGCCACCGGAGCGTCGCACCGGGCTCTCATACATGCGGGGTGGTGTGGTGGCATGTCCGAAGAGGCGGGACGCGTCTCCGGTGCGTGGCCCCCCCTCACGGACGGCGATGACACGGTAGTAGACGTTCTGCGGTAACGATGCGGCGTCAATATTACTAAATACTCGGAGCGCGATAAAATCATGAGTTTTTTTGCACGACGTGGGCACATGTGCTATAGGAACCATGGTATTTTTTCGTAATTTTTGGTGATGGAGAAGTATCCGAAAAATTCCCTCTACGCGGATTGCCCTTCGCGCGTCTACGGCTGTGGCCGGCGGCCTCCGGGGGCTAGCATGCCGCCAAATCTTGCGTAGGCGGCCTCTCACAAGTCTGGAAGTGTTGTGGCGGTTGCAAACGCCCGGCACGCGTGTCCGGGGTGTGCCCCCCCTCACGGACTGCGCCACCGCCGGCACCTGGAGGGGGGAAACGGACACGTGGGGTCTACACGGAGGGGATCTTGCTGTGGGTCTGGCCCGGATGTTGCTCCAAAGTGTTCCTATGGGCTGACCTAACACAACCGGGTGGGGAGGTCCACTGGTCAAATCCCGTCCGTGCAAAGTCAAAGGGCTAGATCCCGTGGTCAAACGCTACAGGGTTAGACGGGATGGGGCACTGGGGGTAGCAATGCCTATTTTTTGTATTTTCTCTTTTTTTTTCAATACTAATTTCATTAACTTAAATGTACAGAAAACATATATCGATTGCCCCCCACACGGGCCTTCTTCCATCGTGTCATGGAGAGGTTAAACGGGACGGGCCGGGTACCTGTGGGGGGTAGCAATGCCGCCAGGTGTTTCGGTGGGCCCTCCTACGGTTGTGGAAACGTGGTGGCAGGCGCAGGCACGCGGCTCCGGGGTGTGCCCCCTCCCCCCTCACGGGCGTCGATGCCGCCGTGCCCCGGAGGGCGGAAACGGCCATGTCGGGCCGACACAGATGGAATCTTGGGGTGGGTTGTGCCGGGACTGTGTTGGGGGTGTAGCTATGGCTGGGCTATGACAACAAGGTGAAAATGTCCACCGGTCAAACTACATCCAGCGAAAGTCAAAGGGATAGACCCGGCGATCGTCTGTGTCAGGGTTAGACAGGACGGGGTACCTGGGGGTAGCAATGCCGCCAAGTGTTGCGGTGGCCCTCCTACAATTATATAAGCATGATGGCAGGCGTAGGCACCCGGCACGCGGCTTGTATGAGGTACCGGTGCGACGCTCCGGTGGCATTGCTACCCCCCTAGGGCCCCCGTCCCGCCTAACCCTGTAGCATTTGACCACGGGATCTACCCCTTTGACTTTGCACGGACGGGCTTTGAGCAGTAGACGTATCCACCCGGTTGTGTAAGGTCAGCCCATAGGCCCATGGAAACATCTGGCCCGGATGTTGCTCCAAAGTGTTCCTATGGGCTGACCTAACACAACCGGGTGGGGAGGTCCACTGGTCAAAGCCTGTCCGTGCAAAGTCAAAGGGCTAGATCCCGTGGTCAAACGCTACAGGGTTAGGCGGGACGGGGGCACTGGGGGGTAGCAATGCCACCGGAGTGTCGCATCGGGCCCTCATACATGCGGGGTGGTGTGGTGGCAAGTCCGAAGAGGCGGGACGCGTCTTCGATGCGTGGCCCCCCTCACGGACGGCGATGACACGGTAGTAGATGTTCTGCGGTAACGATGCGGCGTCAATATTACAAAAAACTCGGAGCACGATAAAATCATGAGTTTTTTTGCACGACGTGGGCACATGTGCTATAGGAACGATGGTATTTTTTCATAATTTTCGGTGATGGAGAAGTATCCGAAAATTTCCCTCTACGTGGATTGCCCTTTGCGCGTCTACGGCTGTGGCCGGCGGCCTCCGGGGGCTAGCATGCCGCCAAATCTTGCGTAGGCGGCCTCTCACAAGTCTGGAAGTGGTGTGGCGGTTGCAAACGCCTGGCACGCGTGTTCAGGGTGTGCCCCCCCTCACGGACGGCGCCGCCACCGGCACCTGGAGGGGGGAAACGGACGCGTGGGGTCTACACGGAGGGGATCTTGCTGTGGGTCTGGCCCGAATGTTGCTCCAAAGTGTTCCTATGGGCTGACCTAACACAACCGGGTCGGGAGGTCCACTGGTCAAAGCCCGTCCATGCAAAGTCAAAGGGCTAGATCCCGTGGTCAAACGCTACAGGGTTAGGTGGGACGGGGGCACTTGGAGGGGGGGGGTAGCAATGCCTCCGGAGCGTCGCACCGGGCCCTCATACATGCGGGGTGGTGTGGTGGCATGTCCGAAGAGGCGGGACGCATCTCTGGTGCGTGGCCCCCCCTCACGGACGACGATGACACGGTAGTAGACGTTCAGCGGTAACGATGCGGCGTCAATATTACTAAATACTCGGAGCGCAATAAAATCATGAGTTTTTTTGCACGACGTGGGCACATGTGCTATAGGAACGATGGTATTTTTTATAATTTTTGGTGATGGAGAAGTATCCAAAAAATTCCCTCTACGCGGATTGCCCTTCGCGCGTCTACGGCTGTGGCCGACGGCCTCCGGGGGCTAGCATGCCGCCAAATCTTGCGTAGGCGGCCTCTCACAAGTCTGGAAGTGTTGTGGCGGTTGCAAACGCCCGGCACGCGTGTCCGTGGTGTGCCCCCCTCATGGACGGCGCCGCCGACACCTGGAGGGGGGAAACGGACGTGTGGGGTCTACACGGAGGGGATCTTGCTGTGGGTCTGGCCCGGATGTTGCTCCAAAGTATTCCTATGGGCTGACCTAACACAACCGGGTGGGGAGGTCCACTGGTCAAAGCCCGTCCGTGCAAAGTCAAAGGGCTAGATCCCATGGTCAAACGCTACAGGGTTAGGCGGGACGGGGCACTGGGGGGTAGCAATGCCTATATTTTGTATTTTCTCTTATTTTTTTATTTTTTCAATACTAATTTCATTAACTTAAATATACAGAAAACATATATCGATTGCCCCCCCACACGGGCCTTCTTCCGTCGTGTCACGGAGAGGTTAGACGGGACGGGCCGGGTACCTGTGGGGGGTAGCAATGCCGTCAGGTGTTGCGGTGGGCCCTCCTATGGTTGTGGAAATGTGGTGGCAGGCGCAGGCACGCGGCTCCGGGGTGTGCCCCCTCCCCCCTCACGGGCGTCGATGCCGCCATGCCCCGGAGGGGGGAAACGGCCATGTCGGGCTGACGCAGAGGGAATCTTGGGGTGGGTTGTGCCGGGACTGTGTTGGGGGTGTAGCTATGGCTGGGCTATGACAACAAGGTGAAAATGTCCACCGGTCAAACTACGTCCAGCGAAAGTCAAAGGGATAGACCCAGCGGTCGTCTGTGTCAGGGTTAGACGGGACAAGGTACCTGGGGGTACCAATGCCGCCAGGTGTTGAGGTGGCCCTCCTACAATTATATAAGCATGGTGGCAGGCGTAGGCACCCGGCACGCGGCTTGTA
The DNA here is from genome assembly GCF_002162155.2 of Triticum dicoccoides. Lineage (NCBI taxonomy): Eukaryota > Viridiplantae > Streptophyta > Magnoliopsida > Poales > Poaceae > Triticum > Triticum dicoccoides. The sequence continues at coordinate 5,204 of NW_021206365.1, forward strand.
TGAGGTCCCGGTGCGACGCTCCGGTGGTATTGCTACCCCCCTAGGGCCCCCGTCCCGCCTATCCCTGTAGCATTTGACCACGGGATCTACCCCTTTGACTTTGCACGGACGGGCTTTGAGCAGTAGATGTATCCACCCGGTTGTGTAAGGTCAGCCCATAGGCCCACGACAACATCTGGCCCGGATGTTGCTCCAAAGTGTTCCTATGGGCTGACCTAACACAACCGGGTGGGGAGGTCCACTGGTCAAAGCCCGTCCGTGCAAAGTCAAAGGGCTAGATCCCGTGGTCAAATGCTACAGGGTTAGGCGGGACGGGGGCACTGGGGGGTAGCAATGCCAACGGAGTGTCGCATCGGGCCCTCATACATGCGGGGTGGTGTGGTGGCATGTCCGAAGAGGCGGGACGCGTCTTCGCTGCGTGGCCCCCCTCACGGACGGCGATGACACGGTAGTAGACGTTCTGCGGTAACGATGCGGCGTCAATATTACAAAATACTCGGAGCGCGATAAAATCATGAGATGTTTTGCACGACGTGGGCACATGTGCTATAGGAACGATGGTATTTTTTCATAATTTTTGGTGATGGAGAAGTATCCGAAAATTTCCCTCTACGTGGATTGCCCTTCGCGCGTCTACGGCTGTGGCCGGCGGCCTCCGGGGGCTAGCATGCCGCCAAATCTTGAGTAGGCGGCCTCTCACAAGTCTGGAAGTGTTGTGGCGGTTGCAAACGCCCGGCACGCGTGTTCGGGGTGTGCCCCCCCTCACGGACGGCGCCGCCACCGGCACCTGGAGGGGGGAAACGGACGCGTGGGGTCTACACGGAGGGGATCTTGCTGTGGGCCTGGCCCGGATGTTGCTCCAAAGTGTTCCTATGGGCTGACCTAACACAACCGGGTGGGGAGGTCCACTGGTCAAAGCCCGTCCGTGCAAAGTCAAAGGGCTAGATCCCGTGGTCAAATACTACAGGGTTAGGTGGGACGGGGGCACTTGGGGGGGGTAGCAATGCCTCCGGAGCGTCGCACTGGGCCCTCATACATGCGGGGTGGTGTGGTGGCATGTCCGAAGAGGCGGGACGCATCTCTGGTGCGTGGCCCCCCCTCACGGACGGCGATGACACGGTAGTAGACGTTCTGCGGTAACGATGCGGCGTCAATATTACTAAATACTCGGAGCGCGATAAAATCATGAGTTTTTTTGCACGACGTGGGCACATGTGCTATAGGAACGATGGTATTTTTCATAATTTTTGGTGATGGAGAAGTATCCGAAAAATTCCCTCTACGCGGATTGCCCTTCGCGCGTCTACGGCTGTGGCCGACGGCCTCCGGCGGCTAGCATGCCACCAAATCTTGCGTAGGCGGCCTCTCACAAGTCTGGAAGTGTTGTGGCGGTTGCAAACGCCCGGCACGCGTGTCCGGGGTGTGCCCCCCTCATGGACGGCACCGCCGACACCTGGAGGGGGGAAACGGACGTGTGGGGTCTACACGGAGGGGATCTTGCTGTGGGTCTGGCCCGGATGTTGCTCCAAAGTATT
>NW_021206366.1:0-1438 GCF_002162155.2 Triticum dicoccoides
TCTCAGCCACCACCACTCAAACGACGTCATTGGCAAAGAAATCAACCTCGACATCCTCTAGGCCACCACCACCACCACCCCCTCAGCCACCACCAACATTCCGAAGAGATTCCAAGATTTCTCCACGAGTGAGCTTCTCCCAATACTTTCTTGCAGTTTCATCCATTGTGTTTGAATTCATGAACATCATGGCACACTCTTCGACCTTGTTCGCATCACGAATCCTCTCCTTCCCAAGTGCAAGCCTACGCTCCTCGACCTTCAACTTTCTCTCTTCGGCCACCAACTTGGTCTTCCACTTCTCATCCTCGAAGGCCTTGAGCTCATTCCACCTCGCCATCTTGTCTTCTTTGTGTTCGGTCGCCAACACCTTGTTAGCCTTGATTATTGCCGCATGTTCATCCTTGTAAGTGCCACCGAATGCATTCCTCTTCTTTCTTGGTCGATGCAACCGGACCATCGGTTGCATTGATCATGGATGGTGCTCCAACGATGCCCAAGCGAACCTTGTGTACGGCTTGATCGCACGTCCACGGATTTGTTGTAGTGATCGGCAATCCTCTCCCAAAACATGGTGTTGGTTTGATCGATTCCGATCGTTGCATCCCTGAAGATGGCGCACCAAGCGTCGCAGAGCGCACTATGCTCCTTTTGGTTATAGTTTTGGGAGCGGCACCTTGGGACCTTGGTGCTTGCTTCGGTCACCTCCACCACCTCCTCCTCCGCACCACCTCTTGGACCTCCTCCATAGCCTCCTCCGTGTCTTGGGCGGACGAATGATCCCAAAACGAGTACTTGAGATCATCAAGGCCAACGGTGGCCGAGGACTCCAACGATGCAAGGAATTCGGCCGTGTTCATCTCCGCTCTACAATGTCAAAGCAAGCACTATAAACAATCACTACCGATCACGAACAATCACTATCGAATACCAACGGGACGCGAGGTTTTATTTTACCTTGTTGGCATTTCATCGAGCACTTGGCGGTCGCATATTTTGTTGTCGGCCGCGGCCGCCGCTCGCGCCGGAGCAGTCATCGTAGGGGCAATCGGAGTTGCCGCTGTGGTCTTCTTCATCTTCTTCTTGGCGGCCGCCTCGGCGAGCGCCGGCGCCGCCATTGTCGGCTTTCGAGCCCGTTTGCCTCCGGTAGGTGCAGTGGGAGGGCGGCGTGTTGTTTCCAGAGACGCGGTGGCCACCCCGGACACCATTGGCGCAGTTGGAAGCGGCGCTTGGACCCGGTGGTTTTTTGTCATCCCCAAGCTTTTTTTGGCACCGGCGGCGAGGCGTGGGTGGTTTTTGGCGGCGAAAAGATGGCGCCGGTGTCTGGCGGGGTGAGTGCTCGGGGTGGGGGGCTTGGCTATCCATTCTGGTTGGCTGGGAGGTCATCGGTGGCGGCGGCGGGGTTGGAGGCAGTGCAGCGCGGGAGGGTGAGAGGGAG
>NW_021206367.1:0-1106 GCF_002162155.2 Triticum dicoccoides
CCTTGGCCGATGGTTGGGGCAGATCTCGGGGTCTCAATTGGTTGTCCAAACAGCACGACTGGGTTGTCGGTGTTGGGCTCGTTTTCTTCTCTTGCCGGGGCTCGACGAACCAGCTCTCCACGAGCTGCGATTAGATCAATAGTGATCTGGTCGAACAGCGCCTCTAGTGCACTTACATAGCGCACTAGGTGCAACAATGCGGGGTCCGTCTCGTGATCTCCATTGGAAACTTGGGGTGGTCTACCATACCCTTCACGTCTGGGATAGTAGTGGAACGAGCGACAGTTAACTCTGGGCGACAAGTGCCTGAGATGAACTATAGCCTCTCGAGCGGCTAGCTGGATGGCTTGTGGCTCAAAGGAAGTTGTTCTTCCGGTGAACCGGTAGGGACGCTCGGGTGCTAGACTCCTACCGTAAATGTGCACAGTGGCCCAGAATTGGCGGTCTTCACCGCTCATGGGTCCTTGATACACAACATATTCTGGTGGCTCCTCTAATGCGTAGGAACGACGGGTGAGGTTTGCGAGGATGGTCACAAAACCTCCAAGGTTGGTTGCTGTGGTTTCGTTGTGCACTATAGGTCCAGGCATTGTGGCTCGGTTTGGGGGTAGCGGCTGTGCTGTGCTGGTTTGGGGCGCGCGCGTCCCTTTTTATAAGAAAAAGGGGACGGAGTCTTCCTTCGCACGCTTGCGAGAAAGGACTATTTAGGGGCCAGTCACTGGCGCATGAGTGACAGGTTAGGTTGATAGGTTGGGCACCGACTGCCAAAAGGTTTTGGGTCACTGTGTGGTTATCTTGCACGAGAAGCTTGGCTGGGGTTTGGTTAAGGTCTGGTGGGTTGGTTTGCCTAAGTTTATTGACCGGGCTAAGATAGGATTAGCCAATGGTCAGCCTGGCTCTGGTACCAAGTCTGTCGCGACCGGTTTTCCGGGTAATAAATTTCCAGAAGAGACCGTCGCGCTCATCAGCCCCAGGATTACTGTTAGCTGATGAGGCTCCAACTTGATACAGAAATTCCAAGCAGAAAAAAAAATATGTAGTACAAGGCCATTCTGGCCTATGAGTACAACAAATGGTTTCTAGTGGTTGATGGCGGAAGCGGTTTG
>NW_021206368.1:0-775 GCF_002162155.2 Triticum dicoccoides
TTGGGTATTTATATTGGGGAGGGGAGGGTTTTGCTTGGGGTAGGGGACAAGAAATAGACTAGGATTAGGAAACAAAAGGAAAAGATCTAGAAATAGATACGGAATAAACGAACATAGGACAAGAGTCCTACTAAGACTAGGAAAGCAAGAAGCGGCGGCTCCCTGGTGCACGCGCGCTATGGCCTCTTGGCCGGCCGGCGGCTAGTGGCTTGGGCCTTTGGCCCAAGGCGCTGCGGACTTTTTTTTTTTAACGGTTTCGCGCGCAGAAAAATAAATAAAAGAAAATCTAAACGAACTCCAAAATTTAATAAAGTAAATTTTCCCCGACTCCTAAAAATGAGCCGAACAAAATGAACTTTACTCCGGGCCTAGAAAGCAAATTTTGAAAACGCACAATTTTCCCTATCCGAATAAAATGCAAATAAAACTCCGGCAAACAAAATTTGATCTATTTATTAAATCTTCATTTTCCTAAATTTGGGAAAGTCATATTATTCCCTCTCTTATATTTTTGATAACGGAAAAATAATTGAAGATGAAATAAATAAATCAAATGATCCTCTTTTCAATTCGAGAAAACTCTCAAACATGAAAATAACGAAATCTCCAACTCTCTCCAAGGGTCCTTGAGTTGCGTGAAATTTCTAGGATCGACCAAAATGCAAGAAAGTAAAATATGCATGATGATTTATTCCAAATTGAAAATAAATTCAAAGGGGCTTTGAATTTAATTCTTTGAAACTCCCAACTCATATTTCATATAATTTGAAGAAGT
>NW_021206369.1:0-674 GCF_002162155.2 Triticum dicoccoides
TTTGAAGCCACCATAATGGGTGCATGAAGCCTTGGACGAAATATACAAGATGCCACTTCATAAATTTCGTCCCGAGGCTATTTTAGGTGCTGCGTCACCTTATTATTGGGCCAGGCCCATGTAATTTCGAAATACATAAGTATAGGCTATTTTTAGAGTCCGTATGTGTGGGGAAACAAGAGATAGGGTTGATTTCGGACCCCTCCACCAAGGGCCACGAAATTCCCCCCTCTTCCTCCATATATACAGCCCTTAGGGCATCGTTTAGACTTTGGGTTTTGTTTAGATTAAATGTTCGCCATAGCTGCAACTTCGCGTACTTCGTTTGTGTTCAACGACCAGACAAAGGCGTCACAGAACCCCACCTTGATCAATAAAGCTTTCATCTTATATTCGCAATATCCAGATTGCAATCTTAGTTTCTTGCTTGTTCTTCGTTTGCTCGCAGGAAACAGACCTTCGTGGTCAGGTTGATCGTGCTCCGGCGTGGTCAATAACCTCTCGGAGTTGGTTTAGCGATTGCTAAGGCGCGACGTCCTTCGCACGTTCGTAGTCGGATCGTCAAAGTCGACTTCCACCAAAGCGAAATCCACCATCTCATCGAAAGACAGGACACCTCCGCCTCTATCAAGAAGGAGAAGAAGGAGAAGAATAATAAGAAGAAGAAGACGAAG
>NW_021206370.1:0-891 GCF_002162155.2 Triticum dicoccoides
GTACTGTTCGTGTGCATTTTAGTATCTCTACATATGCTGATTATGTTGATTGTGATGTGGTACCTATGCAAGCATGTTCCTTATTACTTGGTAGACCATGGCAATTTGATAAAAATTCTGTACACCATGGTAGAAACAATCACTACACTCTTGTTCATAAGGATAAAAATATTACTTTGCTTCCTATGACTCCTGATTCCATTTTGAAAGATGATATTAATAGAGCTAATAAAGCACAACAGGAGAAGAATAAGAGTGAAAATCAGATTGTGGCAAAAGAATTTGAGCAACAAATGAAGCCTAATAATAAACCATCTAGTGTTGCTTCTGAAATTAAATTGAAAAGTGCATGTTTATTTGCCACCAAATCTGATATTGATGAACTAGATTTCAGCAAATCTGTTTGCTATGCTTTTGTGTGCAAAGAGGCATTATTTTCATTCGAGGACATGCCTTCCTCTTTGCCTCCTGCTGTCACTAACATTTTGCAGGAGTTCGCTGACGTTTTTCCACAAGACGTGCCACCGGGATTACCGCCTATTCGAGGGATTGAGCATCAGATTGACTTAATTCCCGGTGCTTCACTGCCAAACCGTGCACCATACCGTACCAATCCAGCGGAGACGAAGGAGATTATGCGTCAAGTACAAGAGCTTCTCGACAAAGGTTATATACGCGAATCCCTTAGTCCTTGTGCTGTTCCTATTATTCTAGTGCCGAAAAAGGATGGTACATCACGTATGTGTGTTGATTGTAGAGGCATTAATAATATTACTATTCGTTATCGTCATCCTATTCCTAGGCTAGATGATATGCTTGATGAATTGAGTGGCTCTACAATATTCTCCAAAGTTGATTTGCGTAGTGGCTACCATCAAATTCGTATGAAAT
>NW_021206371.1:0-1333 GCF_002162155.2 Triticum dicoccoides
AGGTTTGACCTGGACCCGCCCTGTTGACCTGATGACGTCAGGGTGAGGTCATGCTGACGCAATATTCATTTTCTGGAATTTAGTTTATTTTATTATACTCAGGAAATTCCAGAAAATAGCTAAAACTTCTAAAAATCATAGAAAATTAACCGTAACTCCAAATTAAATAAATTATATATGAAAAATTATCAGAAAAATTCAAGGAATCCATCTGTACCATTTTCATGCATGTTAGAACAACTTATAGATGCTGTTTAGCACAAATCAATTAAATGGCATTTAAATAATCACATATGGAGTTTGAATTTGAATCTTGTATTCAAACCAACCCCATTTAACTTGTTGCTAGATGCATTAGCCCAAAACACATTCATTTTGCCATGTCATGATCATGCATCATATTGTGCATTGCATTGATTGTGTTCCCTTCTGTGTTGCCGGTATTTGTCCCCTCTCGATAGACGTGATACCGATGATGTGATCGTTGACACTGATGAAGACTCAATGTTATCTTCAGAAGTGCCAGGCAAGCAAAACCCCCTTGTTCATTCCGATACAATCCCACTCTCTCGCTCCTGCTCTATTTTACTGCATTAGGACAACAACGATTCAACTGTTACTTGCTGCGGTAGCTGAACCCCTTTATCCTCTGCATGACCTGTCATTGCCACAGTAAATAGATTGAAACCCACTAGTATGAGTAGGAGTTGTTTGAGCCCTATTGTGCCTACTCATTCATGCTTGATTGTCATGCCTGCTACTGCTTAGAGTTGAGTCAGGTCTGATTCATCGGGGATGAATCAGAGGCGTGTGAACATGTCCTACTGTGTGTGAGCTAAGTGTGTGAACACGATTTGGTAAAGGTAGCGGTGAGAGGCCATGTAGGAGTACATGGTGGGTTATCTCATTGAAGCCGTCCTTAGGAACTGAGTTCTGTGTTTGTGATCCATGATTCAGCTACTACCATGCATTGGGCCCTGAAATATGACCCCGCTCGACTTCTTATTCACCCTAGTCCTCTGTCCAGGAGTTGCAAGTAGTTTCTGGTGTTTGTAGCTTACTGGAGGCCGTGGACAGCGCTGACCGTAGGGGTGGGCTGTGATGCGGTAGGTACGTGGCACGGTGTACCGGATGCCCGTTTGGTATCTCGGGAACCCTGTTCACATCGTTTGGGGCTGTGAGCGAAACTCCGGCCGGATCTCCTCATGGATGGAACCCGAATAGGCGATAAACCTGGACTAGAGACTTGAGTGTTTAGGTAGGTCGTGGTCTACACCCACGTCGGCTTTCGCTTGAAGTCTGCCGAGCACATGTCGTGTGCAGACGCTAAGTG
>NW_021206372.1:0-2466 GCF_002162155.2 Triticum dicoccoides
TTTTCTTCACTCGAGAGTGGAAAGGAGTTCCATGTAGCTGCCCAAAAGGTCCATAGGTACGTAAGTTGGTCACAAGCATAAGTGACTTTATGATGCTGGGAAATTGACCATATGGACCAAAAGTCCCTGAAATTTCAATCAAAAACTCCGAGGGTTCTAGTAGAATCTGCAAAATCAGTGGTAATATCAAGCTTCAAATGTTTATTGGGAAATCTTTTGGCTAATGGAAAACAGCTGCTCACATATGTAAATATTTAGAATAGCTCAGTTGATATTTGGAATTTGGGCACACAGTTTATTTTTTATATGTTTGGCAGCTCAATCTGTTTAAATTATCCGTTCTTGTTTTGTGTATAAAGAACCACTTCCCATTCTTAATTGTGTGAACCATACGTGTAATCTTTGTATTTCTGAATTTTTAAATTTATCTACGATAAATTTTTTGATGTTAATAACACTGTATTAATTTTATTATCGAACTTTTTGTATAAAAATGATATTCATGCGTCGCACCTTTTGGAGAGTACATTTAATCTAGTTTATCTTAACAAGGTCTTGCACAGTGCATGAGAAGTTCATTACTCACCGTGTGGATGGTCCCACCAACACCACCCCAAAGAGGTGTCTCATGCAGATTCTCATTTCTGTCCAGGTAAGAAAATGCAAACGCATCTATAACATCACCACAGCAAATTCTCATACTTCTTAGATAACGTGGTGCCACCTTTATGTCTCGTTTTCTCCCGGTATTTCCTCCCCAGGGTCCAATCTTCTCAAGAATGATCTGCATTCAAGAGAAGGGGTAATAATTATTAATATAAACCTTTCACGTATAACAGGTGACATGGTATTGATCAGTCACAAGCTTAGTATACATATAAATACTCCCTCTGTAAACTAATATAAGAGAGGGTGTAGTTCAGTATTTTTTTAATCAAGTATACTACATTGGGAAAAATATTAACATAAATAATAAGCTTTGATTTCTTAACTTAATGTGTCCTTTGACATCTTGTGTTTCTTATTACTTTTCGTAGTCAGGACTATTTCATTTACAATGACAACAACTATATCACTTGCTCATTTAGTGTGCCAATCAAAATTTGCACTATCAAAGTTCAAAAAATGTGATAGGGTAGATGTGCGAACGGGGAATTAAGGGGAGATTTGAACATATCCTTCAAACTTGAGGGGCATTGCTCTTCTACTCCAAGTTGGTATGACTGCTTATTTTTCTCAAACTAGGAGAGTACTATGAAGTATGAACTATATATCCGTTGATATAGTATTACACCTAATCTCTCAATAACTACTATTATTATTGTTATTATGAAACAACTATGGTTTGGTGGCGAGTACCGAGATATTAATTTTTTGGCGAGAAGACTACCAAGATATTGACATATGGCTCATGCAAGTAGACATTTGGCTCAACAAGGAATCAAAATTGCAAGACAAGTTAGCTTCTCGTTGAAGCATATGCTTGAAGGCTAAGCAAGCTTGCCACGTAGAAGCAAGTCAGCTTGCCATGAATGATTCCTCTCATCCTAGAGGTCAAGTAATCTTGTCAAGATAAGGCAAGCATGACAAGAAGTAAAGTAAGCTCGTTAACAAGTCAAGTAATCTTGTGAAGCAAGATTTCTAGATAGCTAATTAAGGTAAACAATCTTCTTCAGGGAGAGATTTATAAAGAAGTATATGCAGAGACAACCTGGAGTTGAGTTGCTCATTTGTTTGTTTTTATACAAGGCAACACCGTAATGAAGAAAAAGCTCCCGAACTTGTCAATGTAAACGTAGTGTTTTTATTAATTGATCATGGTCTTCAGTTATCGCGCAACATGTTCATCTTGTTTTCAATCGTGTGATTGTCAAGTATGGTCGAATGACATGTGATCATCAAGGGTGATCTAAACCTCAGTTTCCCAATAATCATCTTGTTTATGATAAAAAACAGCCATTGAGTTTATCTACCCACAAGAAAAGTTATAAGAATGTTATATTCCTTAAGTCAGCCACTGTTCCATTAGCAGATTGTTACACAAAAAATGTTTATGTGTTTACGTGCATGTGCGTGTTTGTGTGTGTTTTCTCGAAGTTGGATAAGCTCTATAAATAAACTTATTATAAATGGCTTGTGTCCAGATAGTCTCTATGAACAGTATTGTAATGAGCAGGCCGCTACCCTGAGCAATATATAAATCTTTTCACCCTAAAAAGAACAAATTATAATAGGGGTAATAATAACAGTTGATTGAAAATGGATCAGATGCAACAATGTATTGATGGATATAGAGTTTACATGTGAAAAATCACATTACATGTGTCGATTTGCTAGGTAGTCACCAAAAGGTGATGAAAAGGGAACATTTTAAAGGTGATGAAAAGGGAACATTTTAGGAATAAGTAACAAAATGGAACACTAACTTGGATCGTGTACTTTTTATTTTAGTGCGACTAAAGAAGA
>NW_021206373.1:0-1676 GCF_002162155.2 Triticum dicoccoides
ACCATATACGTACATAGGTACAGAAGCTATACATAGTCTAACACCCTCCCTCAATCTTAGCCACTTTCTAAAGAACTGAGAAGGGTAAGATTGCGCCTACAAGCCTCAAACTGTGGCAGCGGTAAAGGCTTAGTGAAGATGTCTGCAAGTTGATCCTTAGATGAGATAAACTTGATCTGGAGTTGCTTCTGTGATACACGTTCCCGTACAAAGTGATAGTCAACTTCAATGTGTTTCATTCGGGCATGAAATACTGGATTTGCAGAAAGGTATGTAGCACCGATGTTATCACACCAAAGAATAGGAGGCTGTGGTTGAGACAAACCCAACTCCTGAAGCAAAGACTGCACCCAAATAATCTCTGCAGTAGCATTAGCCACAGCCTTGTACTCAGCTTCAGTACTGCTACGTGACACAGTAGCCTGTTTCCGAGCACTCCAGGCGATCAAATTAGATCCAAAGAATACTGCATAACCCCCCGTGGATCGCCTGTCATCTGGGCTACCAGCCCAATCTGCATCAGAGAAGGCCGAAAGGACCCGAGAGGAAGTCGGCCGAATATGCATACCAAATGTCAGGGTGAACTGAACATAACGAAGAATGCGTTTAACAGCAGCCCAATGAGTATCTCTGGGAGCCTGAAGATACTGACAAACCCTGTTAACAGCATAAGAGATATCTGGTCTCGTGATCGTCAAGTACTGAAGTCCACCAACAATGCTCCTGTACTCTGTGGCATCCGCAGGAGACAAAAGCTCACCATCAACAGCTGTTATCTTGTCGGTAGACGACATGGGTGTGGTGGTCAGTTTGCACTTCAGCATGCCAGCTCTCTGTAACAACTCCAAGGAGTACTTCTTCTGCGTAAGGACAAGACCAGTAGCACGAGAAGTGACCTCAACTCCAAGAAAGTAGTGAAGCTTCCCAAGATCTTTGACCGCAAAATCAGCACCAAGAGAGCAGACAAGAGCATCAGCAGCATACTGAGAAGAGCTGACAAGGATAATATCATCGACATATACCAAAAGATACATAGTGACTTCTGGCTTCTGTAGAAGAAATAACGAAGTGTCAGCAGTAGACGGCACAAACCCATGAGCACGAAGGAGGGCATGCCAGGCACGAGGAGCTTGCTTCAAACCATATAGTGCTTTGGAAAGACGACAGATATAGTCAGGACGATCAGGATCAGAGAAACCAGGCAGCTGTTTCATATAAACCTCTTCCTCCAAAAATCCATGTAGAAAAGCATTCTGCACATCAAGTTGACGAAGTGACCAACCACGAGAAACAGCAATGGAGAGAAGAAGCTGAATAGTGGTAGGCTTGACGACAGGACTGAAGGTGTCCTCATAGTCAAGACCATGACGCTGCCGAAAACCGCGAGCAACAAGTCGCGCTTTGTAACGCTCAATAGATCCATCCGAATGCTTCTTCACTTTGAATACCCATTTTGAGTCAATAACATTTACCCGTGGTGGTGGAGGAACGAGAGTCCATGTCTTGTTACGAAGAAGAGCATGAAACTCCTGCTCCATAGCCTCTCGCCAATGTGGAATGCGCAGGGCAGCCTGATATGAGCGAGGCTCAGAAGATGGATCCGCAACAGCAGCAGCCAAACAAGCAGCCAACCAAGCAACCGTACCATCCTTACGTTCCTTAGGTTTGAAAATGCC
>NW_021206374.1:0-1825 GCF_002162155.2 Triticum dicoccoides
CGAACATATTGCTCGATGATGGTATGACACCAAAAATCGCAGACTTTGGTCTGTCAAGACTACTTTATCAACAACAAACTATCTGCACTAAATCTCGTGACGGAACATTGTAAGTTAATGCCAGTTTTAATTGCCATACATTCTAGTGATAAGAAGTAATATGTGTTTTCATTACGGTCACTTAACACTTCAAAATTGTGTTCCTGTTGTCATTCAGAGGTTACATGTCACCAGAATTTATAATTGGAGGTAAAATTACACCGAAGTCGGACATATTCAGTTTGGGTGTAATAATCTTGGAGGTAGTAACAGGGAACAGGGACTACCCAGACGTTACTACAACACCTTCAGATAACTATGTCGATCTTGTAAGGAAATTATTTCTCATTTTTAATACGAAGGTCTTTGTTCAGACACGATGTTGCATTGTACCTTTTGCACACTTACATTCTAGGTGTTTGTTTTGATCCAACAGACGCTTGAGAAATGGAGAAATGTGTTACAGAGATCACCAGGGTATGTATCCATGGAAACAGCTTGCGAACAAATTAGGAGATGCATCCAGGTAGGTATGATCTGCGTGCATCCTGACCGCGCAAAGAGGCCTCAGATAAAAAAGCTTACCAGTATGCTCCAAGGATCGGAAAGTATCGACTATGACATTAGCAAGAAGGCAATGTAATTGCTAGGAAAGGTATGTATTATCACTCAACAGTGATGCATGTTTAACATGCATATGTGCTAGCCCTTTCATTATTCTCTTTCAGTAACGAGACAATGTCCTCGCACCAATTGAAAATTACAGGCTATCCTTACATGAATGAAATCAAGAAATCAATAATAGAAAAACTGCAGTCAAGGACTCGATATGGCCATAAACACGAAGAGAGCAACTAGGCTGGAAAAGAGGGACTAAAGTCTGACGTGTATAAACATGCAACCAGCAGATGCCTCTGACCGCAGATGCAACCAGCAGACTGTATTTACAATGGGTGAGCGACGATAAGAGCAGCACTGCAGCAGCAGATGGGTGTATGCATCCACCTTGGAGAATCTGTTCGTGCATCTGAAACCTGCATGAATCGTGTATAAACCTGCATGATAGGAGGTAGAGCAGCACCTTGGAGATTGTATAATTCTTTTTTTTCTTTTTTTTGCTAAACGGATAGATTATTTCTTGTTCTATTTTTTTTTCCAATATTGTATGGAAAAATACAGGTGAAGAGTGAGCTTGGCGTGGAAAAGAACAAGCAAGAATGTTCTGTAAATATCACAATCAAACCCCTATATTTTTAAGCATGGATTTATGTAAATATCACAGTTGTACAGGGTGCAGATTTGAAATCCTAGACAATATACAAGTGTTGATGTAGGTCGTCGTCTTCCACTTCCAGTGTGCCATATAGACTGCTGAAATAAATATTGTGCCATATTAATTGTAAAGCTATAGCTACTAACTAATTGTGCAACTCATGTTTTCCCTTGGCACGGAGTATAGCTATTTATCAACTTCGTTTCTTGTTCAGTAAATATTATATATATCAGGCAAGGGATTAAAGATGAAGTGCAATGAAGGTGACTAATATGCAGGGCACCGAAACTTAAAGCACAGCTAGCTTGCTGTGATGGATTCATATATTCATATATCTGCTGTTCATCCGCTGAATGCATCGAGAAAGAAGAATTTTGATAAATCACTTTGGGTGAGCGGGGCCTTCAAGCGGCCTCAATACGCCGGGGTTGTAAATGACATACCTTTCCTTATGGGAAATGCCGCCTCCTTACTAAAAAGGAATTGAATCAACAATAGGAAATAAAATATTCT
>NW_021206375.1:0-1825 GCF_002162155.2 Triticum dicoccoides
CGAACATATTGCTCGATGATGGTATGACACCAAAAATCGCAGACTTTGGTCTGTCAAGACTACTTTATCAACAACAAACTATCTGCACTAAATCTCGTGACGGAACATTGTAAGTTAATGCCAGTTTTAATTGCCATACATTCTAGTGATAAGAAGTAATATGTGTTTTCATTACGGTCACTTAACACTTCAAAATTGTGTTCCTGTTGTCATTCAGAGGTTACATGTCACCAGAATTTATAATTGGAGGTAAAATTACACCGAAGTCGGACATATTCAGTTTGGGTGTAATAATCTTGGAGGTAGTAACAGGGAACAGGGACTACCCAGACGTTACTACAACACCTTCAGATAACTATGTCGATCTTGTAAGGAAATTATTTCTCATTTTTAATACGAAGGTCTTTGTTCAGACACGATGTTGCATTGTACCTTTTGCACACTTACATTCTAGGTGTTTGTTTTGATCCAACAGACGCTTGAGAAATGGAGAAATGTGTTACAGAGATCACCAGGGTATGTATCCATGGAAACAGCTTGCGAACAAATTAGGAGATGCATCCAGGTAGGTATGATCTGCGTGCATCCTGACCGCGCAAAGAGGCCTCAGATAAAAAAGGTTACCAGTATCCTCCAAGGATCGGAAAGTATCGACTATGACATTAGCAAGAAGGCAATGTAATTGCTAGGAAAGGTATGTATTATCACTCAACAGTGATGCATGTTTAACATGCATATGTGCTAGCCCTTTCATTATTCTCTTTCAGTAACGAGACAATGTCCTCGCACCAATTGAAAATTACAGGCTATCCTTACATGAATGAAATCAAGAAATCAATAATAGAAAAACTGCAGTCAAGGACTCGATATGGCCATAAACACGAAGAGAGCAACTAGGCTGGAAAAGAGGGACTAAAGTCTGACGTGTATAAACATGCAACCAGCAGATGCCTCTGACCGCAGATGCAACCAGCAGACTGTATTTACAATGGGTGAGCGACGATAAGAGCAGCACTGCAGCAGCAGATGGGTGTATGCATCCACCTTGGAGAATCTGTTCGTGCATCTGAAACCTGCATGAATCGTGTATAAACCTGCATGATAGGAGGTAGAGCAGCACCTTGGAGATTGTATAATTCTTTTTTTTCTTTTTTTTGCTAAACGGATAGATTATTTCTTGTTCTATTTTTTTTTCCAATATTGTATGGAAAAATACAGGTGAAGAGTGAGCTTGGCGTGGAAAAGAACAAGCAAGAATGTTCTGTAAATATCACAATCAAACCCCTATATTTTTAAGCATGGATTTATGTAAATATCACAGTTGTACAGGGTGCAGATTTGAAATCCTAGACAATATACAAGTGTTGATGTAGGTCGTCGTCTTCCACTTCCAGTGTGCCATATAGACTGCTGAAATAAATATTGTGCCATATTAATTGTAAAGCTATAGCTACTAACTAATTGTGCAACTCATGTTTTCCCTTGGCACGGAGTATAGCTATTTATCAACTTCGTTTCTTGTTCAGTAAATATTATATATATCAGGCAAGGGATTAAAGATGAAGTGCAATGAAGGTGACTAATATGCAGGGCACCGAAACTTAAAGCACAGCTAGCTTGCTGTGATGGATTCATATATTCATATATCTGCTGTTCATCCGCTGAATGCATCGAGAAAGAAGAATTTTGATAAATCACTTTGGGTGAGCGGGGCCTTCAAGCGGCCTCAATACGCCGGGGTTGTAAATGACATACCTTTCCTTATGGGAAATGCCGCCTCCTTACTAAAAAGGAATTGAATCAACAATAGGAAATAAAATATTCT
>NW_021206376.1:0-930 GCF_002162155.2 Triticum dicoccoides
GCCGTCGTGGCCACGGTCGCCGTAGCGCCCAACCGAGCACACCATCGTGCTCCCCACCTCACCAGGAGCACGCAGCACGCACCAACGCCTCCCCAAACCCCCTGCAACACTGATCCCGACCGCACCCGAACTCCGGCCGCCGCAGCCGAGCTCGCCGCCGTCAACTCCGGCCACCCCGAGCCCAACCACCACCACCAATAGTCGCGGCTCAACCTCAGCAACACGTAGATGCCTTCCGCCGTCCATTTGGTTGCCGGAATGGCAAAAAGCACTTTCGCCGCCGTCTCGGGCCTCGCCGGCGTCATGTCGCCGGTGGGGTTTGACTTGTCCGACCTGGGGTTTGACCCCCCAGGGTCACTGACGCGTGGGCCCTGTCGGCCAGGTGGTTAGGTTAGCGCTAACTACTGATAGTCAACCCCCCTGGCACTGACAGTGGGCCCCAGCGCCACTAACCCCTAATTAGGATTAATTTAATCCTGTTTAACCCCCCCTGTCACTAACGTGTGGGCCCCACACGTCAGGTTTGACCTCAGCCAGCCACAGTTGACCACTGACGTCATGCTGACGTCATGCTGACGCAATAATTATATTTCTGGAATTAAATTAAATCAGGAAATTCCAGAATATTATTTAAACTTCAAAAATTCATAACTTTTATTCTGTAACTCCAAATTGGACAAATTATATATGAAAAATGATCAGAAAAATCCAATCTATCCATCTGTACTATTTTCATGCATGATCAAACAAGTTAAATTGATGTTTTAAGCAGAACAAGGAAAGGCACTTTAAAAGGCCATATTTGAATTTGAAATTTGAATCCTTGATTCAAATTTGTTCAAACACCCCTGGTTTTAGTTGCATTAGCCCAACACACTCATATTGCCATGTTTCATGCATGCATCATATTGTTGCATACTGTTTGGTAAT
>NW_021206377.1:0-1097 GCF_002162155.2 Triticum dicoccoides
TGCTTGGGCGAGAGTAGTACTAGGATGGGTGACCTCCTGGGAAGTCCTCGTGTTGCATTCCCTTTTTAATTTTTTTCGCGCCGCTTGCAAAACAAAACGCACGTGTAAGTAATATATTTACCGTGTTTTATTATTTTGCACGAGTGCGGTAAGTCATAGCTGGGTGCTCACGATTCACGGGTCCAGCGTCGGCGTTGTGGCGCGGCAAGCGTGCACTGGTGCGGTTGAGAGGGAGGGGTGGAAACCGCGTTAAACTCGTCTCCGTAGTTGAGAGGGAGCGGCCAAAGCAATGTACAATCGTCTTTGTAGTGGAGCTGGGAGGGGCAAGGATAAGGGACGAAGACCGGGGTAACATGTCGAATGCGATCATACCAGCACTAAAGCACCGGATCCCATCAGAACTCCGAAGTTAAGCGTGCTTGGGCGAGAGTAGTACTAGGATGGGTGACCTCCTGGGAAGTCCTCGTGTTGCATTCCCTTTTTAATTTTTTTCGCGCCGCTTGCAAAACAAAACGCACGTGTAAGTAATATATTTACCGTGTTTTATTATTTTGCACGAGTGCGGTAAGTCATAGCTGGGTGCTCACGATTCACGGGTCCAGCGTCGGCGTTGTGGCGCGGCAAGCATGCACTAGTGCGGTTGAGAGGGAGGGGTGGAAACCGCGTTAAACTCGTCTCCGTAGTTGAGAGGGAGCGGCCAAAGCAATGTACAATCGTCTTTGTACTGGAGCTGGGAGGGCCAAGGATAAGGGACGAAGACCGGGGTAACATGTCGGATGCGATCATACCAGCACTAAAGCACCGGATCCCATCAGAACTCCGAAGTTAAGCGTGATTGGGCGAGAGTAGTACTAGGATGGGTGACCTCCTGGGAAGTCCTCGTGTTGCATTCCCTTTTTAATTTTTTTCGCGCCGCTTGCAAAACAAAACGCACGTGTAAGTAATATATTTACCGTGTTTTATTATTTTGCACGAGTGCGGTAAGTCATAGCTGGGTGCTCACGATTCACGGGTCCAGCGTCGGCGTTGTGGCGCGGCAAGCGTGCACTGGTGCGGTTGAGAGGGAGGGGTGGAAACCGCGTTAAACTCGTCTCCGT
>NW_021206378.1:0-1727 GCF_002162155.2 Triticum dicoccoides
TTTGAACGTCATGGACCATATGAGATGTTCCTGGAGTTGAAGTTAATATTTCAAGCAAATACCCGAGTTGAGAGATATGAAGTCTCCAACAAGTTCTATAGCTAAAAGATGGAGGAGAATCGCTCAACTAGTGAGCATGTACTTAGATTGTCTGGGTACTTCAATCGCTTGAATCAAGTGGGAGATTATCTTCCAGATAAGATAGTGATTGACAGAATTCTCTAGTCACCACCACCAAGTTAGTAGAACTTCGTGATGAACTATAATGCAAGGGATGACGTAAACAATTCCCGAGCTCTTCGTGATGCTAAAATCGACGAAGGTAGAAATCAAGAAAAACATCAAGTGTTGATGGTAGACAAGACCACTAGTTTCAAGAAAAGGGCAAAGGGAAGAAGGGGAACTTCAAGAAGAACGGCAAGCGAGTTGCTGCTCAAGTGAAGAAGCCCAAGTCTGGTCCTAAGCCTGAGACTAAGTGCTTCTACTACAAAGGGATTGGTCACTGGAAGCGGAAATACCCCAAGTGATTGGCGGATAAGGAGGATGGCAAAGTGAACATAAGTATATTTGATATACATGTTATTGATGTGTACTTTACTAGTGTTTATAGCAAACCCCTTAGTATTTGATACTAGTTCAGTTGCTAAGATTAGTAACTCAAAACGGGAGTTGCAGAATAAACAGAGACTAGTTAAGGGTGAAGTGACGATGTGTGTTGGAAGTGGTTCCAAGATTGATATGATCATCATCGCACACTCCCTATACTTTCGGGATTAGTGTTGAACCTGAAATAAGTGTTATTTGGTGTTTGCGTTGAGCATGAATATGATTTGATCATGTTTATTGTAATACGGTTATTCATTTAAGTAAGAGAATAAATTGTTGTTCTGTTTACATGAATAAAACCTTATATGGTTACACACCCAATGAAAATAGTTCGTTGGATCTCGATCGTAGTGATACACATAATCATAATATTGAAACCAAAAGATGCAAAGTTAATAATGATAGTGCAACTTATTTGTAGCACTGCCGTTTAGGTCATATTGGTGTAAAGCGCATGAAGAAACTCCATGCTGATGGGATTTTGGAACCACTTGATTATGAATCACTTGATGCTTGCGAACCATGCCTTTTGGGCAAGATGACTAAAACGCCGTTCTCCGGAACAATGAAGCAAGCAACAGATTTGTTGGAGATCATACATACTGATGTATGTGGTCCGGTGAATATTAAAGCTTGCAGCAGGTATCATTATTTTCTGACCTTCACAGATGATTTGAGCAGATATGGGGATATCTACTTGATGAAACATAAGTTTGAAACATTTGAACAGTTCAAAGAATTTCAGAGTGAAGTGGAAAATCATCGTGACAAGAAAATAAAGTTTCTACGATCTGATCGTGGAGACAAATATTTGAGTTACGAGTTTGGTCTTCAATTAAAACAATGTGGAATAGTTTCACAAACTCATGCCACATGGAACACCACAGCATAATGGTGTGTCCGAACGTCATAACCGTACTTTATTAGATATATAGTGCAATCTATGATGTCTCTTACGGATCTACCACTATCGTTTTGGGGTTATGCATTAAAGACAGCTACATTCACATTAAATAGGGCACCATCTAAATCCGTTGAGGCGACACCATATGAACTATGGTTTGGCAAGAAACCTAAGCTGTCGTTTCTTAAAGTTTGGGGTTGCAATGCTTATATGAAAA
>NW_021206379.1:0-1067 GCF_002162155.2 Triticum dicoccoides
TACATCCAATGGTTCAACAACAGCGGCAAGGTTAAGGTAACACGTACTGTTCGTGTGCATTTTAGTATCTCTACATATGCTGATTATGTTGATTGTGATGTGGTACCTATGCAAGCATGTTCCTTATTACTTGGTAGACCATGGCAATTTGATAAAAATTCTGTACACCATGGTAGAAACAATCACTATACTCTTGTTCATAAGGATAAAAATATTACTTTGCTTCCTATGACTCCTGATTCCATTTTGAAAGATGATATTAATAGAGCTAATAAAGCACAACAGGAGAAGAATAAGAGTGAAAATCAGATTGTGGCAAAAGAATTTGAGCAACAAATGAAGCCTAATAATAAACCATCTAGTGTTGCTTCTGAAATTAAATTGAAAAGTGCATGTTTATTTGCCACCAAATCTGATATTGATGAGCTAGATTTCAGCAAATCTGTTTGCTATGCTTCTGTGTGCAAAGAGGCATTATTTTCATTCGAGGACGTGCCTTCCTCTTTGCCTCCTGCTGTCACTAACATTTTGCAGGAGTTCGCTGATGTTTTTCCACAAGACGTGCCACCGGGATTACCGCCTATTCGAGGGATTGAGCATCAGATTGACTTAATTCCCGGTGCTCCACTGCCAAATCGTGCACCATACCGTACCAATCCAGAGGAGACGAAGGAGATTATGCGTCAAGTACAAGAGCTTCTCGACAAAGGTTATATACGCGA
The DNA here is from genome assembly GCF_002162155.2 of Triticum dicoccoides. Taxonomy (NCBI): domain Eukaryota; kingdom Viridiplantae; phylum Streptophyta; class Magnoliopsida; order Poales; family Poaceae; genus Triticum; species Triticum dicoccoides. The sequence goes on from NW_021206379.1 coordinate 723, forward strand.
ATCCCTTAGTCCTTGTGCTGTTCCTATTATTCTAGTGCCGAAAAAGGATGGTACATCACGTATGTGTGTTGATTGTAGAGGCATTAATAATATTACTATTCGTTATCGTCATCCTATTCCTAGGCTAGATGATATGCTTGATGAATTGAGTGGCTCTACAATATTCTCCAAAGTTGATTTGCGTAGTGGCTACCATCAAATTCGTATGAAATTGGGAGATGAATGGAAAACAGCATTTAAAACTAAGTTTGGATTATATGAGTGGTTAGTCATGCCTTTTGGGTTAACTAATGCACCTAGTACTTTCATGAGATTAATGAACGAAGTTTTACGTGCTTTCATTGG
>NW_021206380.1:0-1088 GCF_002162155.2 Triticum dicoccoides
GTCCGAAATCAACCCTATCTCTTGTTTCCCCACACATACGGACTCTAAAAATAGCCTATACTTATGTATTTCGAAATTACATGGGCCTGGCCCAATAATAAGGTGACGCAGCACCTAAAATAGCCTCGGTACGAAATTTATGAAGTGGCATCTTGTATATTTCGTCCAAGGCTTCATGCACCCATTATGGTGGCTTCAAAGTCCTGAAATCATCACTTGTAACTCCGTTCTTGTTCCCCTTGCGCATGCCATCATCTCCATGCTTGTTCTTGCTCCAATGTTCATCCTTCTCCAAGCTAGGCCCTTCATTTGTAAGCAAAACAAATGTATCCAATTTAGGCAGCATCATATTCTCATGAACATTAGAATCATTACCAAGAAACGAAAGTACCTGGTAATTTAGTTGGCGCGCACGAGCTCTAGTAATTGGTCCAGTATGTATAGCAGCAGGGGCTGTGGGTGTAACAATTGTATTGATGTCCTCATCATCCTCCCCTTCTTGAAATGAAGTCGTCCTCGACGAAAGTTCATCTTCCTCACCCAAATAAGGCTTCAAATCTGCAATGTTAAAAGTGGGACTAACCCCAAAATCTGCAGGCAGCTCAAGCTTATATGCATTATCATTTATTTTCTCTAACACCTTAAAGGGACCATCAGCACGTGGCATTAACTTTGATTTGCGCAAATCAGGAAATCTATCCTTACCCAAATGTAACCAAACAAGATCTCCAGGTGCAAACACAACATGTTTTCTACCCTTATCTCCAGCAAGTTTATATTTAGCATTCATACGCTCAATGTTTTCCTTAGTTAACTCATGCATTTTTAAAATCAATTCAGCACGTTGTTTAGCATCAAAATTAACCTTCTCCGAAGATGGAAGAGGCAACAAATCAATAGGTGCACGAGGTAGGAAACCATACACAACTTCAAAAGGGCACATCTTAGTAGTAGAATGCAATGAACGATTATAAGCAAATTCAATATGAGGCAAGCATTCCTCCCACATTTTCTTATTATTCTTCAAAACAGCCCTAAGCATAGTAGACAACGTTCTATTGACTACTTCAGTTTGTCCATCAGTTTTG
>NW_021206381.1:0-2883 GCF_002162155.2 Triticum dicoccoides
CCTAGTAAGCCTCTAGTTGACTAGCTCGTTGATCAATAGATGGTTACGGTTTCCTGACCATGGACATTGGATGTCGTTGATAACGGGATCACATCATTAGGAGAATGATGTGATGGACAAGACCCAATCCTAAGCCTAGCACAAAGATCGTAGTTCGTATGCTAAAGCTTTTCTAATGTCAAGTATCATTTCCTTAGACCATGAGATTGTGCAACTCCCGGATACCGTAGGAATGCTTTGGGTGTACCAAACGTCACAACGTAACTGGGTGGCTATAAAGGTGCACTACAGGTATCTCCGAAAGTGTCTGTTGGGTTGGCATGAATCGAGACTGGGATTTGTCACTCCGTGTAAACGGAGAGGTATCTCTGGGCCCACTCGGTAGGACATCATCATAATGTGCACAATGTGACCAAGGGGTTGATCACGGGATGATGTGTTACGGAACGAGTAAAGAGACTTGCTGGTAACAAGATTGAACAAGGTATCGGGATACCGATGATCGAATCTCGGGCAAGTACAATACCGCTAGACAAAGGGAATTGTATACGGGATCGATTGAGTCCTTGACATCGTGGTTCATCCGATGAGATCATCGTGGAACATGTGGGAGCCAACATGGGTATCCAGATCCCGCTGTTGGTTATTGACCGGAGAACGTCTCGGTCATGTCTACATGTCTCCCGAACCCGTAGGGTCTACACACTTAAGGTTCGATGACGCTAGGGTTATAAAGAAAGTTTGTATGTGGTTACCAAATGTTGTTCGGAGTCCCGGATGAGATCCGGACGTCACGAGGAGTTCCGGAATGGTACGGAGGTAAAGATTTATATATGGGTAGTCCTGTTTTGGTCACCGGAAAAGTTTCGGGTTTTTCCGGTAACGTACCGGGACCACCGGCAGGGTCCCGGGGGTCCACCAAGTGGGGCCACCAACCCCGGAGGGCTGCATGGGCCAAGTGTGGGAGGGAACCAGCCCCAGGTGGGCTGGTGCGCCCCCCATAAGGGGCCCAAGGCGCAAGGGAGAGTGGGAGGGGGCAAACCCTAGGGCAGATGGGCCCTAAGGCCCACCCCAGGCGCGCCTCCCCTCTCTCCCCCTCTGGCCGCCACCCAGATGGCATCTGGGGGCTGCCGCCACCCTTGGGGAGGGAACCCTAGAGGGGGCGCAGCCCCCTCCCCTCCCCCTATAAATACTTGAGGCCTGGGGGCTGCCCAACACATGAGTTTCTCCCTCTATTGGTGCAGCCCTACCTCTCTTACTCCTCCTCTCCCGCGGTGCTTGGCGAAGCCCTGCAGGATTGCCACGCTCCTCCATCACCACCACGCCATTGTGCTGCTGCTGGATGGAGTCTTCCTCAACCTCTCCCTCTCACCTTGCTAGATCAAGGCATGGGAGACGTCACCGGGCTGTACGTGTGTTGAACGCGGAGGTGCCGTCCGTTCGGCACTAGGATCTCCGGTGATTTGGATCACGACGAGTACGACTCCTTCAACCCCGTTCTCTTGAACGCTTCCGCTTAGCGATCTACAAGGGTATGTAGATGCACTCTCCTTCCCCTCGTTGCTGGTTTCTCCATAGATAGATCTTGGTGACACGTAGGAAAATTTTGAATTTCTGCTACGTTCCCCAACAGTGGCATCATGAGCTAGGTCTATTGCGTAGATTCTTTGCACGAGTAGAACATAAAGTAGTTGTGGGCGTTGATCTTGTTCAATATGCTTACCGTTACTAGTCCAATCTTGTTTCGACGGTATTGTGGGATGAAGCGGCCTGGACCGACCTTACACGTAAACTTACGTGAGACAGGTTCCACCGACTGACATGCACTTGTTGCATAAGGTGGCTAGCAGGTGCCAGTCTCTCCCACTTTATCGGATCGGATTCGATGAAAAGGGTCCTTATGAAGGGTAAATAGCAATTGACATATCACGTTGTGGTTTTTGCGTAGGTAAGAAACGTTCTTGCTAGAAACCTATAGCAGCCACGTAAAACATGCAAACAACAATTAGAGGACGTCTAACTTGTTTTTGCAGGGTATGCTATGTGATGTGATATGGCCAAGAAGAATGTGATGAATGATATGTGATGTATGAGATTGATCATGTTCTTGTAATAGGAATCACGACTTGCATGTCGATGAGTATGACAACCGGCAGGAGCCATAGGAGTTGTCTTAATTTATTGTATGACCTGCGTGTCATTGAAAAACGCCATGTAATTACTTTACTTTATTGCTAACCGGTAGCCATAGTAGTAGAAGTAATAGTTGGCGAGACAACTTCATGAAGACACGATGATGGAGATCATGATGATGGAGATCATGGTGTCATGCCGGTGACGATGATGATCATGGAGCCCCGAAGATGGAGATCAAAAGGAGCAAAATGATATTGGCCATATCATGTCACTATTTGATTGCATGTGATGTTTATCATGTTTATACATCTTATTTGCTTAGAACGACGATAGTAAATAAGATGATCCCTCATTAAAATTTCAAGAAAGTGTTCCCCCTAACTGTGCACCGTTGCGAAAGTTCGTCGTTTCTAAGCACCACGTGATGATCGGGTGTGATGGATTCTTACGTTCACATACAATGGGTGTAAGACAGATTAACACACGCGAAACACTTAGGTTGACTTGACGAGCCTAGCATGTACAGACATGGCCTCGGAACACAAGAGACCGAAAGGTCGAGCATGAGTCGTATAGTAGATACGATCAACATGAAGATGTTCACCGATGATGACTAGTCCGTCTCACGTGATGATCGGACACGGCCTAGTTGACTCGGATCATGTGATCACTTAGATGACTAGAGGGATGTCTATCTGAGTGGGAGTTCATAAGATGAACTTAATTATCCTGAACATAGTCAAAAGA
>NW_021206382.1:0-11314 GCF_002162155.2 Triticum dicoccoides
GGTGAGGACTGGGTGTCCTGAGTTGCGGCTCAGTGACTGGGTGTCCGGGACTGCGTGTCCTCGAGTTTAAATACTCAGCCGCTCCAACCAGACGTACAACTGAGACAGCAGTTGGAACTGGTCTACCAAATCATTGTCTTCACCAACTAACTGGTTCTATTTCCTCAACCCTTCCATTTCCTCATTACTGTGTTGAATGTTGTTCATATCTGTGCTTGAAGACTTCGACTGAGGACTTTCTCAATTTCCTCAGTTCAATTTCTTCAGTCTGTTTGTCTTCATCTTGTGTAATCCTGTGATTATGCTTTCTGTACTCTGTGCTTGTCTTCATTTCATCATGATGACCATGGTTGTATTCTGTTATGTTTACTTCTGAGTACTTATTCCGCTGCCAGTAGTTCTTCGCCAAGGAATTTCCTCACCAGCAAATTCCTCAGTGAAGAATTCATAAAAATTGCCTATTCACCCCCCCTCTAGTCGATATAACGCACTTTCAGAGGACGACTTGATCGATGGGTTGATACGTGGCGGCAAAATTGATCGTTGCTATTATACTTATTATACATCTTCTTTGACATCGCGTACTCCAAATACATAAACGCATTCTAGAAGCAAGAACTTGTAGAGACACACAAAGAATTTCAGGAACGAGTCTGGCAATGTCTGTGCAAATCATATGTGTTGAGATTGACATGTGTTATTTTTATAAAGAGGCACACTTTTAAAAGTATAGTGGATTCAACTACTATGGCATTCCATAAAGAAAACTACCGTGCTCCTCAAATCTTCCTCGTGACAAAAGGGTTCAACTGCAAGCTGCAAAGATGAATTATCTCAACGTCATATTCTAGTTCCCGCAGCGTTGAACATGTCTCAGAGCGAGGATCATAAACTTGGAGAACCGGTGCTTGTCCATGCAGCCAAGAGTAGAAGATCAATTTTCCTCCATCGTGTGTAACCCACAGAGGCTTAGCACAATAGGTGGATGGGGCAATTGCGACCGTGTACATTTTGATCCACCTATCTTCATTGGATTCGGTCATGAGCCATATTGTCATTTGTTCGACCAACCGAACCACACATAGAGAAACGTTGAGCTCAGTTATGCAAACTTTTCCGCTCCTACTCCATGGCCCGAAATCCATTGTGCTCATTGGGCCTTTGATTGGTTCCTTCCACTGTTCGCTCTCGAGCTCGAAGCAAACTAAGCAGTCACGATCTAGTTGCCATGAGATCAATAAGTAAATGTTGACATTGATACCAAGAGGAGAGCTTATCTTAGTTGGAGACGACTCCATCCACCTCCATTCTATGTCTTCTCCTACGGTGAGGATCTCGCAAGTTTGATCCGACCAAAGGCGGACCACCTTGTACATGCCGGACGGCACGGCGCAACCGAAACCACAGAAGCACGTCAACATGCTGCCTCTTGATCTAGGGCGCGATTTAGGGCAGTCTACGAGCACATCCCCCGTGGCTAGGTCAATCACGTGAGCGTCCTCGGAATAAGCATCGGTGACGCAGACTATGCCGTCCATGCTTGTGGAGAGCAACCCGATGCTGCCTCCGCCCTTGATCACCTTCACAGCATTGCCGTCCATGTCCATGAGCTACAGGCCGCGGGATCCCCAGGGGTATTCCTGGTAGATGCTGGCGATGATGAGGGGCTCGGCCTGGCGAGATCTATGCAGGGCAGCGAAGCCCGGGTCGGAGATGAGGGCGCGCCACCCTGTGCAGACACACCGGAGACGACTCACGCACTTCACCGGCAGCCTGGAGAGGATGTCAGAGACGACGTCGTCAGGCAAGGACACGGCGGCGACGCCCGTGGTGGCCGCTGTAGGCATGCAGCTGGTCGCGGCCGGAGGGGAGCTGAGGAGGCGGCAGGGCTCAGGCGACCGCTCTGGCGTCATGGCGGTGCGCGCGTGCTTCAGCGTGGATCCGGTGGAGAACAATCGATTGAGCAGGAGGAGACTTGACCCGTGGAGGAGGTTAGCCTCGGCGTTAAGATCGGATCGAGATAACCCCAACTGGCCAGAAAACAAAGATTGTTGTATAGTAGTCAAACTTGACTCCAAGTTCAAAAAAGATTTTTAAAAAGTCCAAAAAAAATCTTGTCTTCGCTATTTTGATGCACACGTAGACGTAGTGGTGAAAGTGCAACTACCCTAGGTGGTTTTGGTAATTCATAACAACATATAGCTCATTGAGCTAATGCTATTCCAAGACCATTATTTCAGGAAAGCTCAATGAATGGCATGGCATGAATGATGAAAGTGGATCCCTCAAAATATCAAGGACAAAGGATTGGCTCAAGCTCAAAAGCTCAAAAGCCAAGAACCCAAGAAGGTTCCCACTGGAGAAACCATGAAGTTTACTATTGAGTCAGAGGATGAAGCTGCTGGTCAAGATAAGAAGAAGAAGAGGGCCAGAACCACTACTGCCAAGGTTCTTGGCAATCCCTCTATGAGGAGAGACTCTGAAGAAGAGGAAGAAAAGGTTGCTGCTGCAGCACCCAAGGCACAAAAGCTGATGGGTGATGCTATAAAGTCAGGGGCTGCCACATTAAAGCCCAAGGAAGCACCCAAAGCTGCCCCAAGCCCAAGATTGCACCAAAGAGGAACACCAGGAGTATTCCAGCTGCTGAGAAGAACAAGGCCCCAGTGCCTGAAGTTGCTGATGAGGAGGATGATGAAGGACAAGTCCTGAGGAAGCTAAAGCCCAAGATTCCAGACCATAATGATGCTCATCCTGTGGCTGAGAACATGAAGTTAAGAAAGGATGCATGACTCAGACAGTGGAGGTTGTCAGATCCATATGCTACCAGGAGAAGAACTCATGTTGATTACAGGTTCCACACTAAGGAACAGCAGGATTTCTATGAGACAGTGTTGTTGGACAAGAAACCTATAGTGTGTGATATGAGGTGGGTCGACTGGACCTACATGAAGGAGAATGAAGAACACTATCCTGGAGTGCAAGACAGTTTCATTGCTTGTGGAGTTGCAGACTTTGTTGGGTAGAAGCTCACAAAGTGGAATGATGAGCTCATTATGCAATTCTACTCCACAACACATTTCTATCCAAATGGCAGGATAGTTTGGATGTCTGAAGGTACAAGGTACCAGTCAACCATTGAGGAATGGGCCAATCTGATCAATGCCCCAAAGGAGAATGAAGATGACTTGGATGTCTATGCCAAGAAGAAGATGGACCACAATACCATGGCTCATATGTACAAGGAGATCCCAGATGCTGCAGTTGAGACACATAAGTTTGGGTCAGTTCATTATCTTCTGTCAGGACTCCCAACAATTAACTAGATCCTAAGTCATACTCTTTTGCCCAAGTCAGGTGACCACAACATGATTAGAGGGCATGCTATAAACTTGCTACACTTGTTAGATGTGCCACAGAAATTCAAGATCATGAGCCTCATTGTTGAGACCATCAAGAGGACAGCAGCAGACCAGAAGAGAAGTTGTGGGTATGCCCCACAGATTCAGGAGCTGATTAACTCTAAGATGGGCACATGCACATACTTGCTGGACAAGGAACATTTTGCTATCTATCCAGAATTTGAGGACAATCAAGTTGTGATGAATGAGAATGAACCATCATGAGTACAAGCTCAAGAGAAGAAGGAGAAAGCAAAGAAAGAGAAGGCTACCAAGATGCCAACTCAAGAGGAGGCATCTGAGTACTTTTTGAAGAACAAGCAGGAGCAGCTTGGTTACTTGATAGCATCAACTCTAGGGATTGAGAAGGGGTTGGCCACCCTAACTCAAAACCAAGAGAGCCTGGAAAGAATCATGGAACAAAAATTCTGTGATCTAGATGTCAAAGTAACTGAGATTCAGTCAGTTGTGGAGCAGCTACAGGATGACATGCAGGAGAGGAAGGGCAAGACAACCACTGATGCATTTGCCAGAGTGCCTAGAGCTCAGAGATCAGCTGCAGTGCCTGTGACAGACACCAGAGCCACTTCATCTACACCAGCTATAGCTCCTACAGCTCCAGTGCAACCAACTCCAGCACCAACTCCTCCAGCTCCATCCACTTCAACTGAAGCCTTCGTCCAAGGAGCCATCTCTACACCACCACATGAAGATCAAGCCTGAGAGTCGATCTAGTACTATGCATTTTCTATGAACTTTTTGGTAACTTGTTGCCAAAGGGGGAGAAAAATGTATAGATCATAGGCTGAGAGAGAGAGAGAGAGAGTTGCTTTTTGTTCTCTCTTGCTTTGGTGGTTAAACTTTGTTTGCTTTTGATTGCTTGAGATACTATGCTATTATCTGTGAGACATTGATGATCATGTGTTTGATCATAAGCTACACTTATGCTTGTTAGATGATATTATCTTACCTATCCTTATATGATCATTCACTTTGCTTGGTGATGAGTGCATGTATTCAATCTTTATTTTGAGTGCTCCACCAAGATGTATGTGACATGGAAGAGTAACCCATGAGCCTAATTACTTGTGCATTTGCAGTCCGAAGCAAATCTTAAACTATGCACAAATTTAGGGGGAGCTCTTGCTTATCACGTACTTCTCAAAGCGACGATGTTTTTCAATCTTATTATCATTTGTCGAAGCTTTGATCTATATGTTGTCATCAATTACCAAAAAGGGGGAGATTGAAAGTGCAACTATCCCTAGGTGGTTTTGGTAACTCATAACAACATATAGCTCATTGAGCTAATGCTATTCCAAGACTATTATTTCAGTAAAGCTCAATGAATGGTATGGCATGGATGATGAAAGTGGATCCCTCAAAATATCAAGGACAAAGGATTGGCTCAAGCTCAAAAGCTCAAGACTCTTTATTTTACATTTTAGTGATCCAAGATCACATTGAGTCTATAGGAAAAGCCAATACTATCAAGGAGGGATGAGGTGTTGCTTAATGAGCCTCTTGCTTCAAGTGCTTAGTGATATGATCCAAAAACCCTCAACTACTTTCTCACATCCTCATATGACCTAAACCCAAAGTCAAACTCGGCCATACCGATTCTTTCTATCCAGCGCCACCGAGTTCAAATGTCATAGCCACTGCCACAAACCCTAGGCAAATCGGTCTTATCGATAGGGATCTCGGTCTCACCGAGATGGGATTGTAATCTCTCTGTTTCCCTTCGTAACGTTTCGGTCTAACCGAAGTGAGCGATCGGTCCCACCGAGATTGCAATGTAAACTCCCTGTTTCCCCTTCGTAACATTTCGGTCTCACCGAAATGAGCGAATCGGCCCCACTGAGTTTACCTGACGAACTCTCTGGTTAGCTTATTACCAAAATCGGTCTCACCGAGTTTGTTTAATCGGTCTCACCGAGATTACGTTATGCCCTAACCCTAATCATATCGGTCGTACCGAGTTGCATGTCAGTCCCACCGAAAATCCTAACGGTCACTAGGTTTACTAAATCAGTCCGACCGAGTTTGTTGATTCGGTCCCACCGAGTTTGGTAAATTGTGTGTAACGGTTAGATTTTGTGTGGAGGCTATATATACCCCTCCACCTCATCTTCATTCGTGGAGAGAGCCATCAGAACAAACCTACACTTCCAGCTTACCATTTCTGAGACAGAACCACCTACTCATGTGTTGAGGCCAAGATATTCCATTCCTACCATATGAATCTTGATCTCTAGCCTTCTCCAAGTTGCTTTCCACTCAAATCTTCTTTCCACCAGATCCAAATCCTATGAGAGAGGGTTGAGTGTTGGGGAGACTATCATTTGAAGCACAAGAGCAAGGAGTTCATCATCAACGCACCATTTGTTACTTCTTGGAGAGTGGTGTCTCCTAGGTTGGCTAGGTGTCACTTGGGAGCCTCCGACAAGATTGTGGAGTTGAAACAAGGAGTTTGTAAGGGCAAGGAGATCGCCTACTTCGTGAAGATCTACCGCTAGTGAGGCAAGTCCTTCGTGGGCGACGGCCATGGTGGGATAGACAAGGTTGCTTCTTCGTGGACCCTTCGTGGGTGGAGCCCTCCGTGGACTCGCGCAACCGTTACCCTTCGTGGGTTGAAGTCTCCATCAACCTGTATGTACGATAGCACCACCTATCGGAACCACGACAAAAACATCCGTGTCTCCAATTGCGTTTGTGAAGGAAATATGCCCTAGAGGCAATAATAAAGTTATTATTTATTTCCTTATATCATGATAAATGATTATTATTCATGCTAGAATTATATTAACCGGAAACATAATACATGTGTGAATACATAGACAAACATAGTGTCACTAGTATGCCTCTACTTGACTAGCTCGTTTATCAAAGATGGTTATGTTTCCTAGCCATGGACAAAAGAGTTGTCATTTGATTAACAGGATCACATCATTAGGAGAATGATGTGATTGACATGACCCATTCCGTTAGCCTAGCACTTGATCGTTTAGTATATTGCTATTGCTTTCTTCATGACTTATACATGTTCCTGTAACTATGAGATTATGCAACTCCCGTTTACCGGAGGAACACTTTGGGTGCCACCAAACGTCACAACGTAACTGGGTGATTATAAAGGAGTACTACTCCAAAGGTACATGTTGGGTTGGCGTATTTCGAGATTAGGTTTTGTCACTCTGATTGTCGGAGAGTATCTCTGGGCCCTCTCAGTAATGCACATCACTATAAGCCTTGCAAGCAATGTAGCTAATAAGTTAGTTATGGAATGATGCATTACATAACGAGTAAAGAGACTTGCCGGTAACGAGATTGAACTAGGTATTGGATACCGACGATCGAATCTCGGGCAAGTAACATACCGATGACAAAGGGAACAACGTATGTTGTTATGCGGTTTGACCGATAAAGATCTTCGTAGAATATGTAGGAGCCAATATGAGCATCCAGGTTCCGATATTGGTTATTGACCAAGAATAGTTCTAGGTCATGTCTACATAGTTCTCGAACCCGTAGGGTCCGCACGCTTAACGTTACGATGACAGTTATATTATGAGTTTATGAGTTTTGATGTATCGAAGGAGTTCGGAGTCCCGGATGAGATTGGGGACATGACGAGGAGTCTCAAAATGGTCGAGACGTAAAGATCGATATATTGGACGACTATATTCGGAGTTCGGAAAGGTTCCGAGTGATTCGGGTATTTTTCGGAGTACCGGAGAGTTACGGGAATTCGCCGGGGAGTATATGGGCCTTATTGGGCTTTAGGGGAAAGAGAGAGGAGAGGTTGGGCGCCCCCCAAGGCCTAGTCCGAATTGGACTAGGGGGAGGGCCTGCGCCCCCTCCTTCATTCTCTTCTCTTCCCCCTTTCCTTGACTCCTACTCCTACTACTTGGAAGGGGGGAATACTACTCCCGGTGGGAGTAGGACTCCTCCTTGGTGCGCCTCCTCCTAGGCCGGCCACCCCCTCCCTTGCTCCTTTATATACGGGGGCAGGGGGGCACCCCATGACACACAAGTTGATCTACGGATCGTTTCTTAGCCGTGTGCGGTGCCCCCTCCACCATATTCCACCTCGGTCATGCTGTCGGTAGAACATCATCATCGTCACCATGCCGTCGTGCTGACGGAACTCATCCCCAAAGCTTTGCTGGATCGGAGCCCGGGGATCGTCATCGAGCTGAACGTGTGCTGAACTCGGAGGTGTCGTGCGTTCGGTGCTTGGATCGGTCGGATCGTGAAGACGTACGACTACATCAACCGCGTTGTGCTAACGCTTCCGCTTACGGTCTACGAAGGTACGTGGACAACACTCTCCCCTCTCGTTGCTATACCATCACCATGATCTTGGGTGTGTGTAGGAATTTTTTTTGAAATTACTACGTTCCCCAACAGTGGCATCAGAGCCAGGTTTTATGCGTAGATGTCATATGCACGAGTAGAACACAAGCGAGTTGTGGGCGATACAAGTCATACTGCTTACCAGCATGTCATACTTTGGTTCGGCGGTATTGTGAGATGAAGCGACCCGGACCGACATTACGCGTACGCTTACGCGAGACTGGTTTCACCGTTACGAGCACTCGTGCTTAAAGGTGGCTGGCGGGTGTCTGTCTCTCTCACTTTAGCTGAATCGAGTGTGGCTACGCCCGGTCCTTGCGAAGGTTAAAAGAGCACTAACTTGACGAACTATCATTGTGGTTTTGATGCGTAGGTAAGAATGGTTCTTGCTAAGCCCGTAGCAGCCACGTAAAATTTTCAACAACAAAGTAGAGGACGTCTAACTTGTTTTTGCAGGGCATGTTGTGATGTGATATGGTCAAGACATGATGCTATATTTTATTGTATGAGATGATCATGTTTTGTAACCGAAGTTATCGGGAACTGGCAGGAGCCATATGGTTGTCGCTTTATTGTATGAAATGCAAACGCCCTGTAATTGCTTTACTTTATCACTAAGCGGTAGCGATAGTCGTAGAAGCAATAGATGGCGTAACGACAACGATGCTACGATGGAGATCAAGGTGTCGCGCCGGTGACAATGGTGATCACGATGATGCTTCGGAGATGGAGATCACAAGCACAAGATGATGATGGCCATATCATATCACTTATATTGATTGCATGTGATGTTTATCCTTTATACATCTTATCTTGCTTTGATTGACGGTAGCATTTTAAGATGATCTCTCACTAATTATCAAGAAGTGTTCTCCCTGAGTATGCACCGTTGCAAAAGTTCTTCGTGCTGAGACACCACGTGATGATCGGGTGTGATAGGCTCTACGTTCAAATACAATGGGCGCAAAACAGTTGCACATGCGGAATACTTGGGTTAAACTTGACGAGCCTAGCATATACAGATATGGCCTCGAAACACGGAGACCGGAAGGTCGAATGTGAATCATATAGTAGATATGATCAACATAGTGATGTTCACCATTGAAACTACTCCATCTCACGTGATGATCGGACATGGTTTAGTTGATTTGGATCACGTAATCAGTTAGATGACTAGAGAGATGTCTGTCTAAGTGGGAGTTCTTAAGTAATATGATTAACTGAACTTAAATTTATCATGAACTTGGTCCTGGTAGTATTTTGCAAATTATGTTATAAATCAATAGCTCCGGTTGTTGCTTTCATATGTTTATTTTTATATGTTCCTAGAGAAAACTGTGTTGAAAGATGTTAGTAGCAATGATGCGGATTGGATCCGTGATCTGAGGTTTATCCTCATTGCTGCACAGAAGAATTATGTCCTTGATGCACCGCTAGGTGACAAACCTATTGTAGGAGCAGATACAGATGTTATGAACGTTTGGCTAGCTCAATATGATGACTACTTGATAGTTTAGTGCACCATGCTTAACGGCTTTAGAATCGGGACTTCAAAGATGTTTTGAACGTCATGGACCATATAAGATGTTCCAGGAATTGAAGTTAATATTTCAAGCAAATACCCGAGTTGAGAGATATGAAGTCTCCAACAAGTTCTATAGCTAAAAGATGTAGGAGAATCGCTCAACTAGTGAGCATGTGCTCAGATTGTATGGGTACTTTAGTCACTTGAATCAATTGGGAGTTAATCTTCCAGATAAGATAGTGATTGACAGAATTCTCTAGTCACCATCACCAAGTTAGTAGAACTTTGTGATGAACTATAGTATGCAAGGGATGATGAAAACGATTCCCGAGCTCTTCGTGATGTTGAAATCGACGAAGGTAGAAATCAAGAAAGAGCATCAAGTGTTGATGATTGACAAGACCACTAGTTTCAAGAGAAGGGCAAAGGGAAAGAAAGGGAACTTTAAGAAGAATTACAAGCAAGTTGTCACTCCCGCGAGGAAGCCCAAAGCTGGACCAAAGCCTAAAACTGAGTGATTACACTGCAAAGGGAATGGTCACTAGAAGCAGAAATGCCCTGAATATTTGGTGGATAAGAAGGATGGCAAAGTGAACAATGGTATATTTGATATACAAGTTATTGATGTGTGCCTTACTAGTGTTTATAGTAGCCCCTGAGTATTTGATACTTGTTCGGTTTCTAAGATTAGTAACTCGAAACAGGAGTTACAGAATAAACAAAGACTAGTTGAAGGGGAAGTGACGATGAGTGTTGGAAGTAGTTACAAGATTGATATGATCATCATTGCACACTCCCTATACTTTCGGGATTAGTGTTAAACCTAAATAAATCTTATTTGGCGTTTGCATTGAGCATGAATATGATTTGATCATGTTTATTCCAATACAGTTATTCATTTAAAGTCAGAGAATAATTGTTGTTCTGTTTACATGAATAAAACCTTCAATGGTCATACACCCAATGAAAATAGTTTGTTGGATCTCGATCGTAGTGATACACATATTCATAATATTGATGCCAAAAGATGCAAAGTTAATAATGATAGTGCAACTTATTTGTGGCACTGCCGTTTGGGTCATATCGGTGTAAAGCGCATGAAGAAACTCCATAAAGATGGATTTTTAGAATCACTTGGTTATGAATCATTTAATGCTTGTGAACCGTGCCTTTTGGGCAAGATGACTAAAACTCCGTTCTCCGGAACAATGGAACAAGCTACTGACTTATTGGAAATAATACATACCGATGTATGCGATCCAATGAGTGTTGATGCTCGTGGCAAGTATCATTATTTTCTGACCTTCACAAGATGATTTGAGCAGATATGGGTATATCTACTTGATGAAATATAAGTCTGAAATAGTTGAAATGTTCAAAGAATTTTAGAGTGAAGTGGAAAAATCATCGTAACAAGAAAATAAAGTTTCTGCAATCTGATCGCGGAGGCGAATATTTGAGTTACGAGTTTGGTCTTCAATTAAAACAATGTGGAATAGTTTCACAGCTCACGCCACCTGGAACACCACAACATTATGGTGTGTTCGAACGTCGTAACCGCACTTTATTGATATGGTGCGATCTATGATGTCTCTTACTGATTTACCACTATTGTTTTGGGGTTATGCATTAGAGACAGCTGCATTCACATTAAAAAGGGCACCATCTAAATCCGTTGAGATGACACCATATGAACTGTGGTTTAGCAAGAAACCCACGTTGTCGTTTCTTAAAGTTTGGGGCTGTGATGCTTATGTGAAAAAGTTTCATCCTGATAAGCTCAAACCCAAATCGGAGAAGTGCGTCTTCATAGAATCCCCACAGGAAACTGTTGGGTACACCTTCTATCACAGATCCGAAGGCAAGATATTCGTTGCTAAAAATGGATCCTTTCTAGAGAAGGAGTTTCTCTCGAAAGAAGTGAGTGGGAGGAAAGTAGAGCTTGATAAGGTAATTTGTACCTTCTCCCGAATTGGAAAGTAGTTCATCACAGAAATCAGTTCCAGTGATTCCTACACCAATTAGTGAAGAA
>NW_021206383.1:0-2273 GCF_002162155.2 Triticum dicoccoides
AGCAGGGGGAGGGGGGCATCGGCCACGGTTTGGTAGGCACACGGCTTTCGTGAGTGAACCGTGTACTATTTGAAAACATTTCGTGAGAAGAATCTCGGTTTTTAAATCACAGTAAATCCAAAACTCACCCGAAAATCGTGAAACTTGGCATGGTGTCACGACATGGCACATATATGTCGAGGAATTTTTTTCGTCCATTTTGGCGCAAGTTTTATAACAAGCCTCTTACAAACTGGAGCTTCTCTCAAAGAAAGCCTCGTGGTTCCGATAGGGAAATGTGTCCCCCTTATGGGGGAAACGATAGTCACTGCCTCTTTTCGCCTTGTATTTTCTTCTACCGGCAACATGGAACGACAAGATATGCGTGCTAAAATTTAAACTTATTCAGGGTTTGTTTGGCGTTTTTATACAATAATTGAGTTTCCTAGGCATTTATTGTCCATAATTCAAATCTGAACCTCAAATAGATGATCCAGTTTGCCAAAATGGCTAGAAAAATTATACATGCATGTGTCCTTGGGTGCATGTTTAGGTCGCATGCCAAGAATGGGAACGAATTACAACCGTGTCGGTGTCCTGGCTTGACCGCAAACATTTGGAATCTTGGTTTTTAAATCCCCGTAAATCCTAAACTCACCAGAAAGTCATGAAAGTAGGCATGGTGTCACGTCATGGCACATATATGTCGTGGTAAAAACATTGTCCAAATTGGGCCAAGCTTTATTACAAACCTCTTACAAACCGGAGCTTCTCTCAAAGAAGCCTCGTGGTTCCGATAGGGAAACTTGTGGTCCCCTTGTTGTCGAAACATAATCACTGCCTCTTTTTGCCTTGTATTTTCTTCTAGGGGCAACATTGAACGACAGGATATCCGTGTTGAAATTTAAACTTATTCAGGGTTCGTTTGGCCTTTTTATACACTAATTGAGTTTCCTAGGCATTTAATGTCCATAATTCAAATCTAAACTTCAAATACATGCTCCAGTTCACCAAAATGGCTAGAAAAATTATACATGTGTCCTTGGGTGCATGTTTAGGTCCCATGCCAGGAATGGGAACGAATTACAACCATACTGGCGTCCTGGCTCGTCCTCAAACATTTGCAATCTCGGTTTTTAAATCCCCATAAATCCAAAACTCACCAGAAAGTCATGAAAGTAGGCACGCTGTCACGTGATGGCACATATATGTCGTGGTAAAAACATTGTCCAATTTGGTCCAAGCTTTATTACAAACCTCTTACAAACCAGAGCTTCTCTCAAAGAAGCCTCGTGGTTCCAATAGGGAAACGTGTTCCCCCTGTTGTCGAAACGTAATCACTGCCTCTTTTCGCCTTGTATTTTCTTCTACGGGCAACATGGAATGACATGATATACATGCTGAAATTTATACTTATTCAGGGTTCATTTGGCCTTTTTATACACTAGTTGAGTTTCCTAGGCATTTAATGTCAATAATTCAAATCTGAACTACAAATACATGCCCCAGTTCGCCAAAATGGCTAGAAAAATTATACATGTGTCCTTGGGTGCATGTTTAGGTTCCATGCCAGGAATGGGAACGAATTACAACCTTGTTGGCGTCCTGGCTCGTCATGAAACATTTGGAATCTCGGTTTTTAAATCCCCACTAAGTCATCAGAGGTGGTAGGTGTCAAGTCATGGCACATATATGTCTGTTGGAAATATGCCCTAGAGGCAATAACAAAATGGTTATTATTATATTTCCTTGTTCATGATAATTGTCTATTGTTCATGCTATAATTGTATTGACTGGAAACCGTAATACATGTGTGAATACATAGACCACAACATGTCCCTAGTGAGCCTCTAGTTGACTAGCTCGTTGATCAACAGCTGGTCATGGTTTCCTGACTATGGACACTGGATGTCATTGATGATGGGATCACATCATTAGGAGAATGATGTGATGGACAAGACCCAATCCTAAGCATAGCACAAGATCGTGTAGTTTGTTTGCTAAAGCTTTTCTAATGTCAAGTATCATTTCCTTAGACCATGAGATTGTGTAACTCCCGGATATCGTAGGAATGCTTTGGGTGTACCAAACGTCACAACTTAACTGGGTGGCTATAAAGGTGCATTACAGGTATCTCCGAAAGTGTCTGTTGGGTTGGCGCGATCGAGACTGGGATTTGTCACTCTGTATGACGGAGAGGTATCTCTAGGCCCACTCAGTAATGCATCATCATAATGATCTCAATGTGACTAAGTAGTTAGTCATGGGATCATGCATTACGGAACGAGTAAAGT
>NW_021206384.1:0-4988 GCF_002162155.2 Triticum dicoccoides
AGTACAGTAGAGATAAGTATTTCCCTCAATTAAGAACCAAATTTATCAATCCATTAGGAGAACCACACAACACCACATTAGCAGCACCTGCACACAAATAACAATGTCAATCCCTCAGCGGTTACATCCAAGATTAAATTGTGTAGTAATTGATAGATCGATCGAACAAAAATACAAAATAAAATAAAAAAGTAAAATTGCAGCACTTGGGATTTTATATATGATAGAAGTAGACCCGAGGGACGTAGTATTCACTAGAGGGTTCTCTCTTGAAAATAGCATATGGTGGGTAAACAAATTACTGTTGGGCATCTACTACTATTACTCAACACATCAACCGCTATCCAGCATGCATCCAGAGTATTAAGTTCATAAAGAATGGAGTAACGCCTTAAACAAGATGACAAGATGTAGACAAAGTAAACTCACGCATGAATAAATCCCATTTTTTTATCCTTAATGGCAACGATAAAATATGTATCATGTCCCTTTCTATCCTTGGGATTGAGCCCCGCAAGATCGAACCTATTAGAAAGCACATCTCCCATTGCAAGAAAAAACAATCTAGTTGGCCAAACCAAATCAATAGATCGCAGAGAAATACAAAGCTATAACAATCATGCATTAAAGAGTTCAGAGAGAACTCAAATAATATTCATGGATAATCTGATCATAAACTCACAATTCATCGGATCCCAACAAACACATGACAAAAGTGATACATCGTATAGAACTCTAATAACATCGAGGAGAACATTGTATAGAACTCTAGATACTAACTATGGACATGTAGGTCTGTGGTAAACTACTCATACATCATCGAAAGGGCGGGAAAGTTGATGTAGAGCCCCATTGTGATCGAATCCCCCTTCGACAGAGTGCAGGAAAAGGCATCCAGATGGGATCTCGTGGTTCTGGAACTTGTAGAGGCAGAAAAAATACTTTGGCCGGTGCTCTCTGTTGGTTTCCCGATTTTAGAGAATTTATAGAGGAGGAGTTAGATCAAACGGGGCCACGTGGGCCCCACCAGCCACTAGGGCGCGCATAACCCCCCTAGGCGTGCCCTAGTACCTTGTGGGCCAACGCTTCATCTTCTGGCCCTTTCCCGAAGCTTCCAGCATCTCTTTTGTCCAAAAAAAATTCTCGAAATTTTTTGTGGCATTTGGACTTCGCTTGGTACTGATATTCTGAAACCCGAAAAACAGGCAAAAAAACAACAACCGGCATTGGGCACTAAGTTAATAGGTTAGTCCCACAAAATGATATATAATTTCTTGTAAATGCATATAAAACATCCAAGATTGATACTATAATAGCATGGAACAATAAAAAGTTATAGATACGTTGGAGACATATAAAGGACATGACAAGATTTTGATACCCCTCACCCCGCACGAGCACATACTTGCAGTCAACTCGGTGAATCCATGCAACGGATAAACCTAACTTGTCTAACTGTCAAATAAAAAAGTGATGTCAAACCTCTGTTGGCCGTTAACATATTGGCAAAAGAAACCTTGTATTTCATTAACATCAACCATCGCTAAAGTCTGTTGGGATTTTTCCATGAAACTAATTTTCAAATACAAAACAAAGGTTTATAAGTTTTATGAAGTTATTCTCTAAGTGCCATCAAGTTTTAATTACGTATGAAACTTGATGTAACCCATGTAAGTTTCAACAAGTATTAGAGGAGATAACATGTTGGGTTGATTTTTTAAAATGAGATGACAACAAGTTGATACAACAACAAACATAAAATGGCCTTTTTTCAGAAGTCGAAGCAACCAAAACCCGAAATAGATAGAGTGTGGGTTGTTTTGGATAAAATTGAAAGTTGTTTATACAAATATCCTACAATCTAAAATCTGTCCGAATATGTCCCATGATTTTTCTCAAATGGTCCAAAAACCACCGTTGCATCTGGTGCAACCCCCTCCCCCATATTATTTCAATGGACCCATACATATATAACATGATATGACCACATTAGTTAGATTTTAGTTCTATTTGCACATTACTTGGATTGGGCTTAACTGGGGAGGTGTGTTCTTTTGGACTATGTATACCATGTTTGACAACGAATACTGTGGACTCATTTGAAAAATATTCCAAGCCCATTTCATCTTCTTACAAGTTCATTTTTAATCGTGCTTTAAACAATTTAAAGTAGTCTAGATCCTTATCTTTAATACCAAAAATATATACATAACATTATTTGATGAAATCATCAGCCAATGCCATGAAGTATTTCTTTGCACCTCTCATCTACATAAGTTTCCTCTCGCACATATCTGAACTTATGAGTTCTCAAGGTGCCAATTTTCTTTCCTCCGAAACCTTGCAAGGCTTACAAGGTGGCTTAGCTCGCATGCAAGCTTGACGATTGGAGCATTTGGTGAAGTTGAATTTCAGCATCAAACTCATACAAGCCACATCACACAACTGGGATTAGGACATTTGGTGTAGTGAAGCCAGTAGGCTTGGGCTTGTTTGATTAGAAGCTCACTTTGCCATAGTTTGCCACACATTTTTTTCTAAGCATGATTAAACACTAGTGCACAATTTCTCAGTCACACTTTGTCTTGACTAGGAGAATCTTACCATACTTTCTGACCATATGACACATAATTTCATCGCATAAAAGAGTCATGCCTAAGGTGTGGATACAACCAAACACTCACCTAACTTAAAGTGCCTGGGAACCAAACACCCCCTTAGATTATAAACAGGTTCCTCACTTTTAATTTGGTTTCAATGTGAACTCAAAAAATGATTATTTATTAATTTTCTTACTGGACATTGTTTTATTTTTTCTGCCCATATAAATCATCCATGTTTCATGCTTTGGAATAGAAAAAAACAATTAACTTGGTAACATGAAGTGACATGAAATTGTGAATTGTATTAATACTCTTTAAACATGGCAAAAGGCAAAGCTTTTACTTCACCTAAGAAAACGGTGCTTTTACTGGATATCGAACTTGAGACATGTCATTCCTCAAACTGCGATGCTAGACATTAGAGGTTATGATTATTTGTGATAAATGTAGCGGCCTATTCACTCTAGCATGCTATTTAGTATACCATTTATTGTAGCATAAATATATGAATTATTTTAACACATTTAAAAAAAAGCAAACACTTTTATTAAAAAATATGAACAAAATTCGAAATTCCAGTATTTTATTTTTTTGAAAAATAAAAATAATTTTTGTAAAGATCAACTTTTAAAATTCTGAACATTTTTTGTAGAAAATTTAGAAATCCAACTTTTTTGATGTTTTCCGAACAATATTTGAAAATCAGAACATTTCCTGAAATTTTTGAAAAAAATTTAACATTTGATTTTCTGAAATTCAAAATATTTTTCTCATATCTATTTTTTTGAATATTTGAAAAAAATTGCACAAAATTGAACCCCAAAGAAAAGAGAAAATAAAGAAAAGAAACAAGACAAAGAAGCCAAAGAAACAAAAAACTGAAGAAAAAAAACTAGAAAAACTATTAAATGAAAAGAAAACCCGGTTCTAGAACCTTCTTGGATGTTCTCAAAACCGGTAAAAACCGACTGGAACCTTCTAGAAAGTTCGTATAATCAGAAAGAGGATAGTTTGCGTATAGCTAAAAATGGGATGGCCGAACTCGTTTGACGATGACCAGACCTGTGCGTTTTGGTGGCATTTTAGGATTTCCCTTGCTAGCCATCACACTCGCTTGTTCAGTGCTCAGAAAAGAAAACAATAGTCCCTCCAACGCAAATTAATTGACGCAACCTCTATATATTGTAACATTGTATAGAGGCTATATCAATTAATTCAGATATGTGGGAGTAGCTGTTTGTTCTGGAAAATAAATCATACATCTGGTTTTCTGAAAAAACTAGAATTTAAAGAAGTCGTGAATTCGAGGAAACTTTCATGAATTTAGAAAAAATATTCATGAAGTTTAAAAAGTTCATGAATTACAAAATTTTTCGTAAATTCGGAAAATCTTCATGAATCGAAAAATGTTCATGAATTGACAAAATATTTGAAAAAATAAATTACTTTTTATACTTTTAAATAATCATCATGAATTTGAGAAAGTGAATACAAAAAAAGAAAAAGAAAACGAAAAAAGAATGGAAAAAAGAAAAAAGAAAAAGGAAAAGAAAACGAAAAAAGGAAAAGGAAAAAGAAAATCTGACAAAACCAGTGAGTAAGTAGAAAAGTAGAGGCTCGTTAGCTGTCGGCCGCTAGTTCCTCGCCCGATCTGGTTTACCGGGTTTTTTCGCTCAGCTTTTATAGTTTGTACTCTTTGTCTTAATAAGAAAATACGAGTACTATTTTTATTTATGAAACCTATATTTTTTGGATTCAAAAAATCAAGTTTTTAGATTTAAAAACATGTTTGGAACTCATGATCCTTGGGGCATCTTAAAGTCACAACCTACATATTGGCAATCCTTGTTCTATCCTCTACAACTGATATGTTGCGTACAAAATGTGTTGTCATGTGACAATATTGCCAAATTGGCCAAAAAGAGAGAATATAGCCATATAGTTGCAAAACAAGAGAAAATTTCAAAAATTTCTTGCTTTGAGTAGAGAGGGGTAGTGAGAAGGTGCATTGGACTTGTCAAACAAAACAAAATAATGATTTCACATTTGGGTAGAATTCTCATGGTATGGTAATTGAATGTATTTCATGGGAAGTCAAAATAATGAGCAATTTTTGAGTTATTAAGCCCTAAAATTGCCATGACAATTTTCTTATCACAACTGTACACCAAAGCATACTAAGCAGAACAAGTCTAATATATTACAAGTAAAACGAAACCAACAAGATGGTCACAACATACATAGCGCAAAAGCTCATTATTATTGCCACCCATGGTGGTCTAAACACCATAGACATAATGGTCGATTGAGGATGTAATTATCCACATGAGTAGTTGCGTCGAGACAATTGGGAAACATCTTATCGCCCTTCAAATGGTGGGTTGG
>NW_021206385.1:0-1021 GCF_002162155.2 Triticum dicoccoides
GCGACATAATTGCTATCTAGGGTAGCAACTGAATTCTTTGCAGGAAGCAGAGGTTGGGGTTCGAGGACACACAAGATTGACAATGGGCGATGCTGCTGCTGGGATTCCGAGGCTCCTTTCATAACAAGATGTTCTATTTTTTAGCTCTTTCTGTTCTGGTAGATGATGCCTTGTTACCTGAAATTTGTATCGCGTGTGCGAGTCTTTTTATTATTGAATCGCACGTGTGTGTCTTGGCACTGTAATAAGCTAGTGATCTGCCCGCGCATGATGGGATAGGTAGTGATCTGCCTGCGCATGATGGGAACTTGTAGTGGCTGATTGGCCAGATTGGCCAGTTACCTGTGGTGTTCTGCGTGTCTGTGTGACGCATAAACTGCTATATATGTTTCTTTTTTCAATTTCTGAATGGAAATCTGGGACAAGAGAGCTCTTTTTGTTCGAAAGAAAAACCTTCATATAGATGTAGTACATGTTGGTGCTGCCTCCTCGCATCCCCGCTTCCTCTTCCTCTCAGATCTCTCTTGTGGTTTCTATTTTCTTCTCTCAAGAACACAAGGACACACACCATGAAACAAAACCACACGCACACACACTTCACCAGGAGACAACTAGCTTTGCCTTCGCTCCTGGTGAGAACACATGTACTACATTTTTCTCTTCTCATTAGCTTGACCAAACTGATTCCAAGACTTAATAACCTGCACACACGTACTGCCAGAGCAACAACCTGCCCGGCTTCTATGCCACCTATGCATACTCCACAAACCACTAACACATGACCCGCTCTCACTCTGAAAATCACTCCAGGATGCACAAGACTAGGACATCATGCAAACGCACACGCACCAAGCTAGCCACTAACCTCACATGCAGCTAACTAACAAAGGTACTCACTCGGCTACTACTTGAACTGAGCAAACTACATGCATGCACTAGCTAACAACCCAAACACAGGCACATATCATTACCGGGTCACCCAGCTCAACCTACTTGACGTATAGCCCGTCATGCTCCAGCC
>NW_021206386.1:0-1220 GCF_002162155.2 Triticum dicoccoides
AGAAGTGCTACTATGATAGTAAGCACCGTGATCTGGTTTTCGAGATCGGAGATCATGTTTACCTCCGCGTCTCTCCCATGAAAGGTACTCGTCGCTTCGGTATCAAAGGGAAGCTTGCCCCTAGATACGTGGGACCTTTCAAGATTGTCAGCAAGAGAGGCGACCTCGCCTATCAACTCGAGCTTCCTTCAAACTTTGCAAATGTTCATGATGTGTTCCATGTCTCTCAGCTTCGAAAGTGCTTCAAGACTCCTGACCGCACCGTCAACTTCGAGGACATTGAGCTCCAAGAAGATCTCTCTTATCGTGAGCACCCAGTTGCTATTCTTGAAGAGACTGAACGCAAGACTCGCAACAAGTCAATCAAATTCCTCAAAGTTAAGTGGTCTCACCATTCCGACCGTGAAGCCACCTGGGAACGCGAGGATCACCTCCGTTCTGAGTACCCGGAGTTCTTTCAGTCCTAGATCTCGGGACGAGATCTTTTCGTAGTGGTGGAGTGTTCTAACGCCCCAGATGTAACTTTCCCCATTTGTACTCCAACTCTTGCCGTTTCCGGTGTCAAGTTATATTTATTTCTCGGGTTCGGGTCCTTGTCTCCGTGTGTTGTTTTCGTTTTCATGCATCTCATACCATGTCATCACGGGCATTGCATTTGCATACATGTTCATCTCATGCATTCGATCTTTTTCCCCGTTGTCCGTTTTGCATTCCGGTGCTTCGTTCTCCTCCGGTGGTCATTTCTACCTTTCTTTCTTGTGTGGGGTTTAAACATTTCCGGATTGGACCGGGTCTTGCCAAGCGGCCTTGGTTTACTACCGGTAGACCGCCTGTCAAGTTTCGGGTCATTTGGACTTTGTTTGATACTCCAACGGTTAACCGAGGGACCGAAAAGGCCTCGTTTGTGTTGCAGCCCAACACCCCCCAAATTTGGCCCAAAACCCACCAAACTCTGCTCCATGTCCTAGAGTGTTCGATCATGATCGTGTGGGCGAAAACCGCACCTCATTTGGACTCTCCTAGCTCCCTCTATGCCTATATATACACCCCTCCGTTTTCGGATCTCTCCCTCTCCCCGAAACCCTAAAAAAAACATCCCCGCCAGATCCGCGCCGACGGACGTGTCCGCCCCCGGCCGGACAACGTCCGCCGCCGCCCGCCTCAGCCAGCCGGGTCGCGCCACGTGGCCGGACCACTTCGCCGCGCCGTCGAAGCCCGCG
>NW_021206387.1:0-1630 GCF_002162155.2 Triticum dicoccoides
GTTCAAGATTCTGGGAGAAGCTGCGGGAAGGCCTGATTCTCAAGATTCTACGAGAATCGACCAGAAGAACTGGGCCAGGGACCAAAATAAAGCAAGGATCCCTGAAACTGCATACTAAAACAGTAAAGATGTGACAAACTAACTAGACATGCTGAGGTGTGAAGTCGCAGTCCGATGATACATGAGCAGATTAATTTTTGATCGCTCATACTTGTGTATGAATACAACAACTCAAACCAAAATAAAGCAAGAGTTGTTTCCTCACAAAACAAGGATCAGCAAGATGTACACCAACGAGCTAGTTTATACAAGCAAGTTGTATTTCCTGGGAACTAACTAGTGAAATGCTAGTTGAGCAAGACGCGAGAGGATGCACTGCTAATTATGCTTGGTACCAAGATTATTTGATTTGGATGCGCCTATATATGGTCTTCACAAGAGCAAGAATGTTTTACTTACACATGCAAGAGCAAGGTTTCGCAATAATGGGGAGGAAGGAGAGGAAGGCATACCTTCAGGCAGCTCGTTGGGAAGGGGTCAGAGATGCTGCTGCAAGAGGCACTGCAACAGGGTCGGAGAAGCACGGGCGCATTGTCACCCGAGCAGGAGCTCCAGCAGGCCATTGTGGTCTTCAATGCCTGAAGGTGGTGGGGGAAGAGGACCTGCAGCTCACTAGGCAGGAGGCACTGTACCTGCAGCAAGTTGAACACCAACGAGTATATACAAGTAAGTTGTGTTTCCAGCCTGGGAAGCTCATTGAATCATCTTATTAACATCGTAACAAGTTGATTTGAATCATTTACAATTTACACACACAGCGGCAGCAGCAAGGTCTGATTGCTTTGCACACAAGATGGAGACCAGAACACGAGATTTCATACCAAATACAACTCGAGTGCACTGATCGAATGAGTAACCAGAAGCACTACAAAAAACCTTGGTGGTTGGATATAAGAATATGGGTGATAAAATTAAAGTGGTTTTGGATCAAATGAAGACAAAACAAAGGAAACTTCTTAATTAAGTAGACAACTCCAGGTGCCGGTATTTGGAGCTCCAAGTGGGCAGAGAGTAAAGAAGAAAATTTTAGATCAGGAACAAAAATAATTCTCATCTTGGGCATTGGACAACTCTATACAAAATCAAAGCGATCACCTGGTCAACACAAGAAAATCAACCCTCAGAACAGGTGTTACCTCCTACTCGTAGTCGTAGAAACTTAAGGTTGTAAACCTTAGAAAAAGAAGGCCTGAGAAATCAAACTACCTACTATACCAGAACCAGCCAAAACACGCCGCATAAACCAAATCACGTGGTGGAGTTCATGTACTTTATTCCTTACAACGGTTGTTCAACCTATGGAGTCTAAACAAAAACATCATGTTCGACGCTCAAAGTTCAAACCGACACGAAAGGACGAAATTGAGTTAAAGCTAAAGTATATATAGGAAAAACACTCCAGAAATGAGGTCTTCCATAGCCAGAGACAAATGAGACAATGAACAGCGAGCAAGCGAGCAGGCCAGAGACAAACGGGCATGATATGCAACCCAATAGTGACAAAAAACAAAGCATGGATTCCAGTAGTGAACTACTAAAACATGAAAGTTTAGATCAAGGACAAAAAAAA
>NW_021206388.1:0-1704 GCF_002162155.2 Triticum dicoccoides
TCGGGATATGATCTTATTCCTTCTAAGGGGGGATCTTGGTGCGCCTTGACCAGGGGTGTGGGGCCTTGCCCCCACTACCCACGTCCATGTGGGTCCCCCATGCAGGTGGGCCCCACTCCGGAACCTTCTAGAACCTTCCCGGTACAATACCGAAAAATCCCGAACATTTTCCGGTGGCCAAAATAGGACTTCCCATATATAAATCTTTACCTCCGGACCATTCCGGAACTCCTCGTGACGTCCGGGATCTCATCCGGGACTCCGAACAACATTCGGTAACCACATACAAACTTCCTTTATAACCCTAGCGTCATCGAACCTTAAGTGTGTAGACCCTACGGGTTCGGGAGACATGTAGACATGACCGAGACGTTCTCCGGTCAATAACCAACAGCGGGATCTGGATACCCATGATGGCTCCCACATGTTCCACGATGATCTCATCGGATGAACCACGATGTCAAGGACTTAATCAATCCCGTATTCAATTCCCTTTGTCTATCGGTATGTTACTTGCCCGGGATTCGATCCTCGGTATCCAATACCTTGTTCAATCTCGTTACCGGCAAGTCACTTTACTCGTTCCGTAACACATCATCCCGTGATCAACTCCTTGGTCACATTGCGCATATGATGATGTCCTACCGAGTGGGCCCAGAGATACCTCTCCGTTTACACGGAGTGACAAATCCCAGTCTCGATCCGCATAAAACAATAGATACTTCCGGAGATACCTGTAGTGCACCTTTATAGTCACCCAGTTACGTTGTGACGTTTGATACACCCAAAGCACTCCTACGGTATCCAGGAGTTACACGCTCTCATGGTCGAAGGAAGAGATACTTGACATCGGCAAAGCTCTAGCAAATGAACTACACGATCTTTTGTGCTAGTCTTAGGATTGGGTCTTGTCCATCACATCATTCTCCTAATGATGTGATCCCGTTATCAACGACATCCAATGTCCATAGCCAGGAAACCATGACTATCTGTTGATCACAACGAGCTAGTCAACTAGAGGCTCACTAGGGACATATTGTGGTCTATGTATTCACACGTGTATTACGATTTTCGGATAATACAGTTATAGCATGAATAAAATACAATTATCATGAACAAGGAAATATAATAAAAATACTTTTATTATTGCCTCTAGGGCATATTTCCAACAGTCTCCCACTTGCACTAGAGTCAATAATCTAGTTCACATCGCCATTTGATTAACACTCACAGGTCACATCGCCATGTGACTAATACCCAAGAGTTTACTAGAGTCAGTAGTCTAGTTCACATCACTATGTGATTAACACTCAATGAGTTTTATGTTTGATCATGTTTCTTGTGAGAGAGGTTTTAGTCAACGGGTCTGAACCTTTCAGATCCGTGTGTGCTTTACAAATCTCTATGTCATCTCCTAGATGCAGCTACCACGCTCTATTTGGAGCTATTCCAAACAACTGTTCTACTTGGAGCTATTCTAAATTATTGCTCCATTATATGTATCCGGTCTCTCTACTCAGAGCTATCCGGATAGGTGTCAAGCTTGCATCGTCGTAACCTTTACGACGAACTCTTTTACCACCTCCATAATCGAGAAAATTCCTTAGTCCACTAGTTACTAAGGATAACTTTGACCGCTGTCCTATGAGCCATTCTTGGATCACTCTTGTACCCCTTGACTGACTCATGGCAAGGCACACTTCA
>NW_021206389.1:0-3074 GCF_002162155.2 Triticum dicoccoides
AAGCTTCTACTCAGCCAACTGAAGAACATGTCAGCACCGCTGATGACTTTCAGGATGCTGATGAAAATGCTAGTTCCAGGGTTGATGACTCCACTCGAGCCGCTGAAGAAATTACCAGGGCATCCACTAGTGGTGCGCCTCAAGAAACTGAAGAAGTCAGGGAAACTTCATCAGTTGCGGCTGAAGAAAATCAACCAGATTCCTTAGCTCCTCTTGCGCCTACACCAACTCCTATCCTTCCATCTGCATCAGATGTGAGGAAGACCAAGGCTGTAGAGCGAGCTGCAGTGAAGAAAAGGAAAGCATCAGCTGCTTCAGATTCTTCAGCTCCAAAGAAAATGAAGCCTATGACCAGCTCATTAGAAAATCCAATTGATGCTGTTTCAATTTCCACCATGCCATCAAAGGACCTTGTTCCTTTTGGTGAAGAATATGTGATCCCCAGCGGATCTGATGAAGAAAATCATTCTGCTGCTTCATCAGAGCAGATTGATGAAGAAATTGAAGTGGATGCGATCCTTCCAACGCCTGTTGCTTCCTCGCCAATGCCTCAGTTCACAGCTGAAGAGGCTGGCGTTGAAGAAATTGAAGATGAAGATGTGGACATTGGCTGCACAACGCCTGTGATGAATGATGACTTTTGGGAAAGTCAGCACCCCAATTCTCCACTCTTCACCCCAATACAACAAATACCTCAATCCCCTGCACCAACCGTTCAAATGGGCTCTGAAGAAACTCATCCCACCTCATTTGTGCATGAAGAAATTCCAGCCGCTAGTGCTGAAGAAACTGTTGTTGCTGATCCTCTGAACACACAGACTACCACTGAAGAGGAACCAGAAATTCCTCAGCCTGAAGAACCTGAGATTGCGATTCCTGAGGTAGTGATGCAACTCACTGACACTCCACTGCCAAAACCAAAGGATCCATTCTCTAAGAAGCAAAAGTTCAAGGCTGAAGATTTCTTTAGCGAGCATGTGTTCTTCACAGATTACAACCCCTATGATTCTGCTCACATAAGGAAGAGGCATTTCTGGACAGCCAGCCAAAAAAATTTCTACTCCTCAGTGTTGTTCAACAAAGACAAAGTCTTTGATCATGAACACATTCCTCACGTGGACATGGAATCTCTGCCGGGCTTCGAGCTAGTCCTCAGTGTTCTTCACGATGCTGGATTGCTGAATTTCTGCACTGACATCTGTGATTGGAATGAAGAACTCATTCTTCAATTCTATGCGACGCTGCACATCACAAGAAATTCTGAAGATGTGAATTCATGGGTGCTGGACTGGATGTCTGAAAATACTCACTACAAGGCACCAGCTACTGAATTGCTTCGTGTCTTACCACTCAGTCCTCCCCTTTACGGTGCTCATTGCGTCTACAGTGAACCTGAGCTTTCAAATCATTACATGCAAGTGCTGATGAAGCCTTTGAAGCCAGGGCAGGCCCCTCGAACCAAATTCCTCGTCAAGGAATTACTGTATGTGCCTCAGACTGTCTATCGCATTCTGACGAAGACAATGAGTCCTATCAAAGGCCACGACTCAATTGATGAAGAGGTCGTTGGCATCATGAAGAATATGCTTTTTCAATATCATTCATGGCATTCCCGTCAACTTCCATGATTTCTTCATGAGGACTCTGGCGAATATTGCTACGTCATCTACCGTGCTGTTTTGGAAAGATGTCTGGTTTGGTGACGCTGAATCTGCGCTGATGGACTTGCATCCACGGGCGTTCTCCTTTTGCTTGAATGAGGATGACTCTGTTGCTAAGGTCCTCCAGACAGCTGATCCAGCCATGATTTTCAGTCTGCCTCTTTCGATCCAGGCCAGGGAGGAGATCAGAGAGATCCAGCAGGGGTCGATGCACGTCTAGTTGGTTGAAAACTGTGGTGACACTTGGGAATGCACGCTCGGGCATTTCTCTTCTAAAGGGTATTATAACCACTGTTATAAGCAAGTTTTGGCAGACGAAGCGTTTGGCTGGCTTTGGAAAGCCAAAAGCCCGATCAAGTTCAAGATGTTCGGGTGGTTGCTTCTTGTTGATCGTCTGAATACCGGGAACATGCTAAAGCGCAGGCACTTTGCTGTCGCTGGGGATAACTATGCATGTATGTTCTGTCAGAACCCTCCTGAGGAAATTGTGGAACACCTCTTATTTACGTGTCCCTTTAGCCAACGGTGCTGGAGTAAGGTTGGGATGTCGTGGCCGGGGGGAGCAACAGATTAGTTCTGTTGCATGGGGGTAGACATGGTTGGCAACAACCCCTCTTCATGGATATTTTTCTGCTTGCTGCTTGGAGTATGTGGATGGAGAGAAACAACCAACACTTCAGGGGGGTTCCACACTCCTCCGAGGCATGGCTGGCTAGATTCAAACACCTCTTGAGGCTGGTAGCCCACAACTGTAAAGAGAAACTTCATCCTTTTCTCTCTGAATACACTGCAAGCCTGTAGGCTGGGACATTAGTCTTGGTTTGATAGTCTGTAGGGCCGGGGGGCCTGAAAACCCATTGTAACATGCATGTAATTGTTCTACTGTGAGTAATACAAAAGGTCAGTGGGAGCCTCTCCCAGTATCGTTAACCCTCAAAAAAAATATTGCTACGTCACCATTTGAGCTGAAGCCTTATGCACCATGGATTATGAGGTTCATCAGGACAAGGTCTTCACTCAATTACAAGGCTGATACTCTGAACCGCGGCAGCTACTTGCCTCCAATTGAAGTCCTCAAACAGACATTTTCCTCAGCTGATGACAAAGGCAAGGCAACTGCTGTGATAGATGAAGGCATTCGTCCATTGGATGGTCAATTTCGCAAGGCTGCATCCTACTCCACCAATGATGACTCTGCCACACATGACTCTGTCGCCAAGCAAAATCCTCAAGCCACAACACCCAGGGTGATGACTGATCGTGAATTACTCCTCACTCTTCATCAGAAAGTTGATCACAATCATAAATGGGTCAAGCGTCAGTTTGGTTCAATTCTTCACAACATGACATCAACACACAATGCAGTGAAGAAAAACCACTACTACCTCCATGAAACCTTCAACCGTACCTGGG
>NW_021206390.1:0-857 GCF_002162155.2 Triticum dicoccoides
GGCGCCGGAGATGCTGATGGGGAGGCGCAGCTGCGAAGCGGGGACTCGGGAGTAGAGGAGGAAGACGCGGCACTGGCGAACGAAGGCGGGCAGCAGAGACGAAGCCTGGTGCAGCGACCGACTCTGGATCGGGAGCTCCTCTCCCGATCTGGAGTGCGAGGGGGCGAGGGGCTTGGCCGGCGGCGCGGCTTGGGTGCAGCTCCGGCGAGGGCTTGAGGCCGCTGGGGAGAAGGCGCATGGGAGCTCGCTACCCTCTCTCTCTGGCGGCGTCAGGAGGAAGGGGGGATCGAGGGGAGCGGCCACGGGAGCGAGGGGGGTCGAGGCTGTGCGTGGGGATCGGGCACGGGGTAGCGGCGCTGGAGGAGAACGAGGGAGAGATGGGGACCGATGGGAGTTGGGCTAGGGTTAGAGGGGGGCGCGGCTGGGCCTTGGGCCTAGGGAGACTGGGCCGGCCTGGTGGGGAGGAGAATGGCCAGAGGCCTGGCGGGCTGGCAGAGGCCTAGCTGGGTCTCTCCCTCACTCTAATGAAAAATAAAAAAAACAGAACAGAGAAAAGAAAGAAAGAAAGAGAGGTTAGGGGAAGAAAAAGCGCAAGGGGATATTTTTCCCGGACTCGCAAAAATGAGTTTGTTCCGAGAAAAATAGAAAGGCCATGATGGAAAGATTAAATTCAAACTCATTTGATTTAAATTCAAATGATTTGAATAGGAAGTGAGGTTTGGGAAGGTCCAAAAATGTTCGGATTTTTGGTGGAGTTCCGGAAAATGATGAAATAAATATTGGCAAGGTTGGAGACCAAACTTGAAGCAGAAAAGGAACGAAATTATTTTGTAAGTGTGTTTTGGTGATTCCAAAAT
>NW_021206391.1:0-665 GCF_002162155.2 Triticum dicoccoides
TTCGTCCGCCTGGTCGCCACGAGCTCGCCTCCGCTCCACGCCGGTTCCCACCCGTGCCCGCGTCGTGCCCAGCAGCTCGTGCACCCCGCGGCTACTGGCCTCCGCGCCCGCCGGCTGCTGGCCTCCCGCGACGGGTCCGGCCTCTGCGCCCGCCGGCTGCTGGCCTCCCGCGCCGGGTCCGGCCCCCCGCGCCCGCCGGCTTGCCGCTCTAGCCGGCGGCCGGATTCCGCCCGCTTCCCGGCCGACCGGCTTCTGCCGCGACCCGGACGCCCCTCCACCAGCACCAGGGCCGCCTTGTCGCCCAAGTCGCCACCTCGCTCCGTCCACCCAAGCCCCAAGCACGGACTCCCATCGCCGGCGCCGCTTGGCCCCGCTTCCGGCCTCTGCGCGCTGGCAACTCCCCGCCGGGTGCTCCGCGCCAGGTCCTCTGCGCCGGCTCCGACTTCCCGCAACCCAGACTCCTCTGTCCGCGTCACCCTTGGCCGACTGCCGCACCACGCCTGCATCGCGCCGCACACCCGGACGCCGAGTCCCGTGCCTGGCCGCTCCGGCTGCTCCGTCCGCCCGCCCGCGTCGCCCTTGGCCGGCTGCTGCCCCGAGCCTGCGTCGCCCCGTGCCGGCTTGCCCCATCGCCACCTCCGCCACTCCGGCTGGCCTGGCGCTGC
>NW_021206392.1:0-1749 GCF_002162155.2 Triticum dicoccoides
ACGGCCACTGTCTCCACATCTGTTTGCCAGTCGCTCAACGCCGGTCGCTGTCATCATGATCTAAACGGGCACCTTCATCAACAACACACCTCCACCTAGCTCGATTGCAACAGAACGCATTTTTCTTCTTGAAGGATGACGCGTCTCGTGCTGTTGTGCGCTTGTGCAACACATTGGCCATGCAAGGCATGGCTTGGCCGCTAGCACCACACAGCGTCCAGCGCGGTGATCGGCTGCGCGCACGCGCCGGCTGTATGCTTGTCTGCGTGCGTACGGATCGGTCCCCGTCCGGGTATGTCCTCGACGGTCGGCTGCACTGCAACTGTCAGGTCAAGCTGCACTTCTCCGCTGCCAATCACTTCATTTCCAACCTCGTGCGATCGGATTGATCAGCCGCCCGCCCGCGATCCGCTTCATCTACGTTGTGCGACTGATTTGATCAGCTGGATGCGCGCACCTTTGTAGGTCCATGAAGGTTGTCCCCAAGTACAGCGCGCCCCTCCGCTCATCGTGCAATGGCCTTCCACTGCGGTGCCTCGTCGGGCTGCAGAGCCAGCGCCCCGTGGTTCTCTCCATGCCTACATCGACCCGTGCGCCGTCCCTTCATCGCCCCATTGCTGAAAAAGAATAATTCTCTAAAGAAAATGAAACCAGAGATGGATATCTAGGGAGGGCTAGGTCAAGGAGCTAGTCAATAGACTGAGGTTGGTTGCTGGCTAAATTTAGTTGGTTTAGTTTGCTAAGTCCAAGAGTAATGATTCAGAAGCTCCCAGGGGCGGAAAGGCAACTGAAAATTCATATGTAGAAACCAAAAAAATAAAAGGAGCGAAACTCGGGGTGTTACAACGGCTACCTCAACCACAGCTATACCACCCTACATTCTCGACCACCTTGACAACGGCACAAAGGGCTATCACCTTGCTTGAGCAACCTCGTCGGTTTTCACTCCAGCCACAACTTCCGTGATGTATCGATCATTGCGACTCTTGGGGGATGCTCGTCGGCTTATCTTCAGATTCTTCTCCAGTCTCATCGTCTGTGTCGCTATCATTGTGACTGCGTGGGGATGTTGAGTATCGTGATTATTTAGGAAGTACTCCAAGTTGATCATGCACTCTTATATATATGCCCACGAGGCTCAAGCAATACATCGAATAATTCAACCAATCTCCCTCTCTATTCCTTCTACACTGCGGAGAACCGACACTGGCGCACCATCCCCAGCCACCATCCAAGAGCTCCACCCACGAGCATAGGTAGGGTGCAGCTCCATGCCCCCAGCACCCTGCGAGCCCGCCTTACCACACTGCAGCACGCGAAGATCCGCCGCCAAGGAGCTGCTCTACTAGCGCTGCCACGGATGGGACCTCTAAGGCGTCACTGATTCCCGCACTACGAGAGTTGCCGCCCACAACCGGGAAGTGTGCCATGCGAGAGAGCCATGTTGTCGGCATTGGCCACGTGGGGGAGAAGGGAGAAAGTGATGGCGGCACTAGGGATGCAACTGTCGCCCCGTGCGAGAATGATGCCTTTTGTTGCCAAAAAAATCACCCAGAATAACTACATGAAATTATGCCTGCAGGATGACATAGAATAACCCAAATTCTAATTAGTGTAGCTGCATTAATTAGAAGCCACAAGCACACCCTGTGTGGGCCGTCCGATCATCCTGATCGTGCCCAGGTGGCACCTGGTCGGGAGCGATGCGGTCAAACCGTCGAGACGCGGTTCAAACGTCCGATATCCCCC
>NW_021206393.1:0-1204 GCF_002162155.2 Triticum dicoccoides
CATTTGCCGAGGAAACTGAGAGGAATCCCAGTTAGAGATGATGATAACACGTAGTGCTTGTGCGTGCTCTCAAGAACTTGAGCATTTCCACAATCATCAAGGTTTTATCAACAACCGCGTCAAGGGTGCTGACAACACAACATACTACCATGATGAATAGCGATGGACGATGCAGATGCGAAGGAGGATAACACTTTCTCATATTTCACCTTAGCGAGGCCAAGCAAATAAAATCTGGATGATCGACCGAGAGACATTTAGCACTCCGCTTCTAATGTTCTCCTTGATGTGCTAGTATAACCCATTCATAGATATGGTTTGATATCTAAAACATCAAGTAAAAGGTCGGACTTCGGGAACACAAAAATCCATAGGGGCAACTAGGGAGTAAATCCTACGAAATCCCTATGGGGGGGGGTGGCCAACTTCCTCAAACAAGATACTATGATAATAAGTCTACCGGATGGGTGTGTTGGCCACGACATCCACCTTACCGGTTATCGAGAGACCCATATTATAGTTCTTAGGGAAATGTTCCAACCGTCATATCTGCCTGAGATTCAGCTCTGGTTGGTGTTAGGATATTCCAGGCTCATCGAGTCTTAGGAAGAAAAATGAAAGTTTGCAACACAAATCGACGAGATGACGTTGCGGGATTCTCGGGAGATGAACTACGATAGCAAGCTCCAAAACATGAGCTGGTTCTGCTGCAAACATGTGAACACATTGTCCCAGACAAGCATGACCACGTGGTAGTCTTATAATAAAACACTACCGAGTTCAGGAGGGGGAACCATCAACGAGGGTATCGAAGTTCTTTCATAAGTCCGGATTAGCTCTTATGAAGGAACTCCTTCTCCTTGAACAAATCCATCAGTGGCTTGGTGTGCTAGGGATACATATAGATTGAAGGTTGCAAGTCTTCAAACCACAGCATTCTTCGCACGTGTGCATGACTGATTTGGAATGATTCCAAAGAAAGCAACATTGACTTTCTCGAATCCACGGCGGCAACTTGCATCAGATGCACATGAATTAAAGGAAGTCACTACCTTCATCCAAACATATGCTTCATGAGCTAGCATGAACAAATGCTTTCAAAAGTTTCCAACACTAGCTTAATGTTCAGCAAAATTATGGAGAAGACAAGGATGTTGTCAATGGGCACAACAACAATTCATCTGGGTTTCCTTTTAAAAGGAAT
>NW_021206394.1:0-2117 GCF_002162155.2 Triticum dicoccoides
ATTAAGGGAACAATGCATATGATAATTAAGAGTAGAGCTAATTACAAATAATCATGCTCAAGGTGGGTTCCATAGTCGGTGGGTGGAGATGACGGCAAGACTTGTTGCTTAGGTTTCTTTCTCTGTCCTTTTCAATGGATCGAGAGTGCAGACTTGAAAATATATTTTTGAGCTGTGAATTTTTAAAATTGTAAAATACATTTTTTAATGGTACAAGACATTTTTCAATTACACAATCATTTTTTACCATTGTATAAATTATTTTTAAATGTCATGAATATATATTTGAAACATGTGAACATTTTTAAAAGTCACCTAATTTTTTTATTAATTGTATAAAACACTATTGGAATCACCAGAATTTTTTATTACATTGTATAAAAATATTTTTCTATGCACCATGATTTTTTTACAAATTTAAGGAAAGTAGTTTTCCATCAAAGAAATATAAGTAAAGTAAAATATGAGAAAAAATAGGCAGCGGAGAGTAGGCGCTCCGCCCACGCTGGGCCTGCCCAGTCAGAGGGCGCCTGAGGCGATCATATCATTCAAATCGCAGCAAGAGAGAAACGGAAATTCCTATATGACGCACGCCGCGTGTAGAGGTTTCCCGAGCGAGAGGCGTGATATGGATCGGTCTGTTAGCCGGGTTTTTTCCGGAATTGGGAATTCCTGAACCGATTTTTTCCTTTCTTTTTTCTGTTTCTATTTTTAATACTTTCCTGATTCTTTTTATTTACTTTTCTCTCCTCTTTCTCTTTTATTTATTTTTGTTCAAATTTCGTTTTCCTTTTTTCCAATTGTTTGTTTATATGTTCGTGTTTCTCAAAAAATGTTCCCGTTTTCAAAAATCGTTCATGTTTTCAAATTTGTTCGGGAGTATAAAACATGTTCTAGTTTTCACAAACTGTTAGCAAATTGCAAAAAATGTTTGTGTTCTCATTTGTCTTCTTCGTAGGAGTTTTATAAAAATGTGTGCATTTTCAAAAATTGTTCACGTTTTTAAATTTTGTTAATAGTTTCTAAAAAAATTCAGGTTTTAAACATATTCCTATATTCAAAAACATGTTCATGTTTTTCCAAATATTTGAGTTTATTCAAAATTTCAAAACTTTGTGTGTTTCTTTAAACATTCATTTTTTTGGAAAACATCATTTTTTGGGGAGATTTGAAAAATGTTAATCATTCATTTGAAAATGTTCATTTTGTCCAAATTTTAAAATGTTCATTTTTTCGAAATTCCAAAAATGTTCATTTTTTGGTCAAACAGTCATTTGAAAAAAAAATTGTCGAAATTTCTTCGCAGATTAAAAATATGACGTGTTTCCAAAATTTGTTCGGGATATTTGAAAAATGTTAACATTTTTATAAATGTGTTCATAAATCCAAACAACGTTCATAATTTCGAAAAAATAATTGTGGTTAAAATGTATTAACGAATGCCCAAAGGGTTCATGTTTTCAATATATTTTGGCAAATTCAAACAACTGTCCGCAATTGTTTTTAAAAAAATCGCACATCAAATTTTGTTTGTGAGTTTCAAAATATTTTCCTGTTTAAAAAAATGGTTATGTTTTTAAAAATGTTCATGTTTTCCAATTTTTGTTCAGAATTTCAGAAATGTTCACAGATTGATTTTTTTCATGGTTTTCAGAAAAATGAGAGTTTCCTAAAATTAATTCACGTTTTCAAAAGTGGTTGAGTTTCTAAAAGTATTCCTGTTTCAAAAAACTGTTCCACTTTGAAATTTAAAATGTTTAGAATTGGGCGCTACTTTTTAGTTCTTATAGTTTTGCCCTGGTGTATAGATAAGAACCCAGATTCCCAGATTAACTCTCTTTGCTAGCAACACAAGCGCATGTAAATAAGATCATGTGTGCGAATCCACGTGAGCGCGTTACTTTTTGCTGATTTTTCCTTTTTTTAGGAACTGCTGCTTTTAGCTATACAATAGCCTACCTCGCGACACCCTCTAATGGGCGAGCCCAGTCATGCTGGGAGCTCCTATTTGCCGCATTTTGCGGCAAATAGTTGGAGCGACGCACACTAGTGACTCCACTGGGCAGGCCCATGAGTAAACCACACACGCTTCACTTAGAAATGATGTAAAAAAAAGA
>NW_021206395.1:0-853 GCF_002162155.2 Triticum dicoccoides
GGGGTGGTGTGGTGGCATATCCGAAGAGGCGGGACACGTCTCCGGTGGGTGCCCCCCCCCCCCTCACGGACGGCGATGACACGGTAGTAGACGTTCTGCGGTAACGAAGCGGCTTCAATATTACTAAATACTCGGAGCTCGATAAAATCATTAGTTTTTTTGCACGACGTGGGCACATGTGCTATAGGAACGATGGTATTTTTTCATAATTTTTGGTGATGGAGAAGTATCCTAAAAATTCCCTCTA
This sequence comes from Triticum dicoccoides, assembly GCF_002162155.2. Lineage (NCBI taxonomy): Eukaryota > Viridiplantae > Streptophyta > Magnoliopsida > Poales > Poaceae > Triticum > Triticum dicoccoides. The sequence goes on from NW_021206395.1 coordinate 248, forward strand.
CGCGGATTGCCCTTCGGCTGTCTATGGCTGTGGCCGGCGGCCTTCGGGGGCTAGCATACCGCCAAATCTTGCGTAGGCGGCCTCTCGCAAGTCTGGAAGTGTTGTGGCGGTTGCAAACGCCCGACACGCGTGTCTGGGGTGTGCCCCCCTCATGCACGGTGCCGCCGCCGGCACCTGGAGGGGGGAAATGGACGCGTGGGGTCTACACGGAGGGAATATTGCTGTGGGTCTGGCCCGGATGTTGCTCCAAAGTGTTCCTATGGGCTGACCTAACACAACCGGGTGGGGAGGTCCACTAGTCAAAGCCCGTCCGTGCAAAGTCAAAGGGCTAGATCCCGTGGTCAAACGCTACAGGGTTAGTCGGGACGGGGGCACTGGGGGGGTAGCAATGCCACCGGAGCTTCGCATCGGGCCCTCATACATGCAGGGTGGTGTGGTGGCATATCCGAAGAGGCGGGACACATCTTCGGTGCGTGGCCCCCCCTCACGGACGGCGATGCATGGTAGTAGACTTTCTGCGGTAACGATGCGGCGTCAATATTACTAAATACTCGGAGCGCGATAAAATCATGAGTTTTTTTGCACGACGTGGGCACATGTGCTACA
>NW_021206396.1:0-1048 GCF_002162155.2 Triticum dicoccoides
TATACATGCAGGTGCAAACTTACTCGGAAGGTTTGCAACATACTAGCAATGATGACAGTAACAAAATCAACTGTAGCAGAAGATAAAAACAGAAAAGAATTGCTGGTACCCCACAGCTCCCAAACTAATCCACCTTTCAATACTCCTAAATACATGAGTGATTGATATTAACATAAGGGAATAGAGTTATGAGCCATGACCACCATTATGTAGGAATGGAGCTGTGTGACAGGGCTTCTGATTTGTCTTCAATTTAGAATTTCTCTGGTTCATAGACTCCACTAGCGAAAAAGGTGGCACATGAAACAGTGGATGCTTTTGACTGTCGTGCTATGCATCATAGCGGGCGCTATCACTAAAACTGGATCATGATCTACCATTCAAGCTATTCATGTATTAATGATATACTCCTTTTGTCATGATATAGTACCATTCAAGCTATTCCTGTATTAATGATATACTCCTTTTGTCATGATATAGTGGCTATCTTCTACTCCCTCTGTAAACTAATATAAGATCTTTTAGATCACTTACTTTAGAGATCTAAAAGATCTTATTATTAGTTTACACAGGGAGTACCTTTTGTTTATTCTTCAATACCTGACATACAGATCAAAGAAAGTACATCAGAAGTTAATAAGTTGATATTGGTAGTGCCATCGAAATGAACACTTTACGGATTTGGTTATCCAACACATCAATGATTTCTTCCTCTCTACCATCAAAAGTAAGTTTTTTTTTTTACTTCAATTATAAAATGCAGAAAGGAGTCTGCAAGGTAGTACTTTGAGATTCTACTTAGATTTATTAAATGCAGAAGAGAGTATGCAAGGTGGACACAACCCCAAATCTCCATTTCACTAATAATGGTTTTCTTTTTATCATAGTAACCAGAGATGTTAACAGCCAAAATCTTTTCAATGATTCCAGGAATAGTCAAGAAAATAGTTGTTGTCCTTCCAAATTATCATCCTGATTAGGACCCACCATAAGACATTGATTATGACCATGCAGAGAACATGCACAGTACACAGGCCAAAAAAAAAAA
>NW_021206397.1:0-1308 GCF_002162155.2 Triticum dicoccoides
CACAGACTTACAGGGACAGGCATCCATGACCCAGCATCGAACGTGTCGGTCATCAGCGAGTGAATCCAGGCTGTAGCACTGGGCTAGCAGGACTCCAGTGAACCGGGCTGTAGCGGGCTAACAGGACTCCGGTATTCATCGCGTGACATTTCCCCGAAGGGACAGACACAGGAACGAAGAAGGACACATGCCGGCCAGCCTAAGTGTTCCGGAGCAGTAGCAAGCTACCAAGGCTCAATGGAAACACTAGGAGACATTTCCCGGTAAGAGAGGCTACTAAAGATAAACAACTAGATGGTCAGATCCCACACATACCAAGCATTTCAATAACATACACACAATATGCTCGATATGTGCAAATACAACATGGCATCACAACATGACTCTATGACTCAAGTATTTAATCAATAGGCTCCGAGGAGCGAGATATTACAAACATGGGTCTCATGACCCAACACTCAGAGCATACAAGTCAAAACACAAGCGGAAGCTATCATGTCTGGGTACAGACATCTATAAATGAAAAAGGCTGAGAAGCCTGACTATCTACCAGATCCTGCCGAGGGCACAAGATCGTAGCTGAGGTAACAAGCTAAACGTCGAAGTCCACGCGGAACTACTAGTGAGACCGAAGTCTCTCTGCAAAAACATAAAATAGGTAAACGTGAGTACAAATGTACCCAGCAAGACTTACATCATAACTAACTACATATGCATCATTATCAACAAAGGGGATGGTGGGGTTTAACTGCAGCAAGCCAGCTTTGACTCGGTGGCTATCCTAAACTACGACTGCAATGTAACTCTTTGAGGTGGCGCACACGAGTCCACATATTCACCATATCAATACACCACTATGGAACCGCTCCCGTCTCCCTACGAGAATGCCATCCATAGCACTCACGCTTATCTTGCGTATTTTAGGGTATCCACTTTCACTTGTCTATGAACTGATATAAGCAACCCAGAAGTCCTTTTCCGCGGACACGGCTATTCGAATAGATTAGGTTAACCCTGCAGGGGTGTACTTCTTCACACACGCTCTCACCACTTACCGCCGTTTACACGACATGTACTCGGCAACCTTCAAGCGGAAGCCCAACGTGGGTGTCGGCCACGGCCTGCCTAAACACTCAAGTCTCTAGTCCAGGTTTATCGCCTATTCGGGTTCCATCCATGAGGAGATCCGGCCGGAGTTTCGCTCACAGCCCCAAACGATGTGAACAGGGTTCCCGAGACACCAAACGGGCGCCCGGTACACCGTGCCACGTGCCTACCGCATCACAGCCCACCCCTACGGTCAGCGCT
>NW_021206398.1:0-1714 GCF_002162155.2 Triticum dicoccoides
GTGGTGATTTATTTTCTTATACTGTCGGAGCTTACGAGCTTTCTGTTAAGTTTTGTGTTGTGAAGTTTTCAAGTTTTGGGTAAAGATTCGGTGGAGTATGGAATAAGGAGTGGCAAGAGCCTAAGCTTAGGGATGCCAAACGCACCCCAAGGTAATATTCAAGGACAACCAAGAGCCTAAGCTTGGGGATGCCCCGGATGGCATCCCCTCTTTCGTCTTCATTCATCGGTAACTTTACTTGGAGCTATATTTTTATTCACCACATGATATGTGTTTTGCTTGGAGCGTCATTTTATTTTATTTTGTTTTGCTTGCTGTTTGAATAAAATGCCAAGATCTGCAATTCTTGAATGTTAGAGAGTATTCACATAGTTGCATAATTATTCGACTACTCATTGATCTTCACTTATATCTTTTGGAGTAGTTTGTCATTTGCTCTAGTGCTTCACTTATATCTTTTTAGAGCACGGTGGTGGTTTTATTTTATAGAAATAATTGATCTCTCATGCTTCACTTATATTATTTCGAGAGTCCTTTAGAACAGCATGGTAATTTGCTTTTAGGCATAATAAAAACTTGCATATAAGTGCGTTGAATACTATGAGAAGTTTGGTACTTGATGATTGTTTTGAGATATGAAGATGGTGATATTAGAGTCATGCTAGTTGAGTAGTTCTGGATTTGATAAATACTTGTGTTAAAGTTTGTGATTCCCGTAGCATGCACGTATGGTGAACCGTTATGTGATGAAGTCGGAGCATAATTTATTTATTTATTGTCTTCCTTATGAGTGGCGGTCGGGGACGAGCGATGGTCTTTTTCTACCAATCTATCCCCCTAGGAGTATGCGCGTAGTACTCTGATTCGATAACTAATAGATTTTTGCAATAAGTATGTGAGTTATTTATGACTAATGTTGAGTCCATGGATTATACGCACCCTCACCGTTCCACCATTGCTAGCCTCTCTAATACCGCACACCTTTCGCCGGTATCATACACCCACCATATATCTTCCTCAAAACAGCCACCATACCTACCTATTATGGCATTTCCATAGTCATTCCGAGATATATTGCCATGCAACTTTCCACCGTTCCGGTTGTTACAACACGCTTCATCATTGTCATATTGCTTTGCATGAAAAGGTAGTTGACATCGTATTTGTGGCAAAGTCACCGTTCATAATTCTTTCATACATGTCACTCTTGATTCATTGCATATCCGGGTACACTGCCGGAGGCATTCACATAGAGTCATACTTTGTTCTAAGTATTGAGTGGTAATTCTTGAGTTGTAAGTAAAAAGAAGTGTGATGATCATCATTATTAGAACATTGTTCCAGTGAGAAAAGGATGATGGAGACTATGATTCCCCCACAAGTCGGGATGAGACTCCGGACGGAAAATAAAATAAAATAAAAAGAAAGAAAGAAAAGAGGCCAAAAGAAAAAAAAGGAAAGAAGGCCCAAAAAAATATTTAAAAAATGAGAGAAAAAGGGAGAAGCGACAATGTTACTATCCTTTTTCCACACTTGTGCTTCAAAGTAGCACCATGATCTTCATGATAGAGAGTCTCCTATGTTGTCACTTTCATAAACTAGTGGGAATTTTACATTATAGGACTTGGCTTGTATATTTCAATGATGGGCTTCCTCAAATTGCCCTAGGTCTTCGTGAGCAAGAAAGTTGGATGCACACCTACTTAGTTTTTTT
>NW_021206399.1:0-1716 GCF_002162155.2 Triticum dicoccoides
GGCTGATGTGGCTTGGAGCAGAACTTCTGGCACCCTTTGCACTTTTGGACCAATTCTTCGGCCTCTTCCAAGGTGGTTGGCCAGAACAAAACCGTGCCGGAAGGGTTTGGCGACGAGTGCTCTTGAAGCCGCATGGTGGCCGCACTCGCCTTGATGGATGTCTTTGAGAATTGCTTGGCCTTGCTCTGGCTCGACGCAACGCTGGTAGACACCAGTGACGCTGCGCCTGACCAGCTCTTTGTTGACTATGGTGTAAGCTGCCGCTCGTCGTTGTACTTGCCGAGCCAGGATTTCATCAGTTGGCAGCTCTTTGCTCACTAGAAACTTGAGGATGGGCTGGGCCCATGAGGGCGCTGCTATTTCTTCAACCGTTAGTACTGCGACTTAGACGAGGGCGGCTGGGCTGGGAGGCGGCGGGCTGCAGTCTGCGGCCGCTTGCTGGATTGATGAAGTCCCCGGGCCGACTGGCGCAATCCCCGGGCCGAGTTCTGGAGTCTTCGGACTGGTCACCGCAGTCCCCGGGCCGGGTTCTGAAGTCCCCGGGCCGGCTTCGACTGCGGCGTTCTTGGAGTCGTTCGCAGGAATTCTCGTGCCGACTGCTGGGGCTCTTGAGTCGGATCCGACTTCTTCGGGGAGAGCCGGCACAAAGATGGAGTCTGATTCTGGTGAAGGCTTGACAGACGGCTTGAGGAGGCGCCAAAGGGTGACGCCAGATGGTATTGCTTGGCGGGTGGAGGCGACTCGTGCCAGGGCGTCTGCTTGGTCGTTGTCATTTCTTGGCACGTGAAAGAAATCGCACCCCTCAAAATATCCGTTGAGTTGCTGTACAAGGAAACGGTAGCTCGCCATGTTTGCATCCTTGGCGTCCCAATCGCCAGATGACTGCTGGACCACCAAGTCGGAGTCGCCATAACACAGGATCCGGCGAATGCCGAGTTCTTTGGCAAGCCAGAGCCCGTGAATGAGCGCCTCATATTCAGCGACATTGTTGGAGGCGGCGAAGTGGATTTGCAGTGCATATCTGAGCTTGTCGCCTTTGGGGGAAGTGAGGACAACGCCGGCTCCCAAGCCGGTGTGCATCTTGGAGCCGTCAAAATGCATCCGCCAATGGGTGGAGTCGGGCGCTGGCGGCAGGTACTAGGTCTCGGCCCAGTCGACGAGGAAGTCGGCCAGTGCTTGCGACTTGATGGCGGTGCGGGGCTGGTAGTAGATGGTGTAGGGAGCCAGCTCAATGGCCCATTTTGCCACTCGGCCAGAAGCATCTCGGCTTCCGATGATCTCGGCTAGTGGGGCTGTGCAAACCACAGTGATTGGATGCTCCTGAAAGTAAGGCTTCAGCTTCTTGGCGGCAAAGTGCACGCCGTAGCACATCTTCTGGTAGTGGGGGTAGTTCTGCTTGGAGGCCGACAGTACTTCGCTCAGGTAATATACCGGTCTCTGGATAGGTAGCGCCTTGCCTTCCTCCTTGCGCTCGACTACAATGACTGTGCTGACTACCCGGATGGTGGCGGCAATGTACAAGAGCATGGGCTCTTTGGGAGTCGGTGCCGACAGCACAATGGGAGTAGTCAACATTTTCTTTAATTGGAGAAAAGCTTCGTCCGCCTTGGGGTTCCACTCAAAAAAGGTTGTCTTCTTCATGAGCTGGTATAAAGGGAGAGCCTTCTCGCCCCGCCGACTGATGAATCGGCTGATGGACGCCAAGCAGCCGGTGAA
>NW_021206400.1:0-1140 GCF_002162155.2 Triticum dicoccoides
CGTACCGGGCTCAAGTTCAATAACAAATTCAACTGGCCGGTGCGGAGGCATTCCTGGGAGCTCTTCTGGAAAGACGTCTTGATACTCACAAACAACCGGAATCTGCGAAATAGCATCCAATTCACCCTTCTCATTGAGAGAAAACAACCGGATGGAATTATCCCGAGCGGCAAAGACAATGACATCCTCAGACGAATGAGTCAGTTGAATCTGCCTGGCTGCACAATCAAGCTGAGCTTTATGCTTAGAGAGCCAGTCCATCCCGAGAATAAGATCGATATCCGAGTTACCAAGAACCATAGGAGAAGCAAGAAACTTGAAATCGCCCATCGTGATAGCGACATCTGGCACCTCCAGACTTGCGCTCAAACGTTTGCCAGGAGAAATGATATCCATATGTTTACCCAAATGAGAAGAAACGAACTCATGCTTGGTAAAAAAATGGCTTTGACATGAAACAATGCGATGCACCCGTGTCAAAAAGAACTTTTGCAGGAATATCATTAATAGGAAGGTTACCCATAATGACATCTGAAGAATCCTCAGCCTGAGCTGCATTCAGCATATTGACCTTGGCGTGCTTGGGATTGTGCTTGACCACAGCTGTACTTACCGATCTGACAGGAGGAGGAGGAAGACGCCTCTGGTTGGTACACTTGTTGGCATAGTGACCCTTCTGTTGGCACTTGTTGCACGTGACCTCTGAAAGCGGACAGTGATACGGAGCACTCGATCTTGGCGCTTGAGACGAAGACTTGTTCTGAAAGCCTGGGTTGGGTGGGTGGGAGAAACCACTGCCACCTTTGCTCTTCTGCTGATACGGCTGACGGAACGGAGGAGGAGGAAGCCAATACTTCTGCTGCTTGACCACTTGAGTAGAGGAAGAAGGAGTAACATCTCTGGCACGCTTCCTGGAAGCATCACATCTCATCTGAGCAGCCTCTTGCTTCAGTGCCATGTTGTAGAACTCATCGTATCTCAACGGCTCAAAGAGGACAAGAGCGAGCTGAATTTCCTCACGAAGACCACCCCTGAACTGATAGATCATGCTCTTCTCATCAGGAACATCCTGCTTGGCAAAACGGGCGAGCTTCTGGAACAACTTGTTGTAGTCATAGACAGACAAAGAGCCTTGCTTCA
>NW_021206401.1:0-1090 GCF_002162155.2 Triticum dicoccoides
GTAGGTACGTGGCACGGTGTACCGAATACCCGTTAGGTATCTCGGGAACCCTGTTCACATCGTTCGGGGCCGTATGGGAAACCTCGGCCGGACTCCCTGCGGATGGAACCTGGATAGGCGATAAACCTGGACTGGAGGCTTAGGTGATTAGGTAGGTCGTGGCCGACACCCACGTTGGGCTTCCGCTTGAAGGTTGCCGAGTACATGTCGTGTAAACGACGGTAAGTGGTGAGAGCGTGTATGAAGGAGTACACCCCTGCAGGGTTAACATGATCTATTCGAATAGCCGCGTCCACGGTAAAGGACTACTTGGTTGCCTATACAGTTCATAGACAAGTAAATGGAAACTGCTAAAAGCCTCAAGATAAGTGTGAGTGCCGAGGATGGCTCTTCCGTAGGAAGACGGAGGTGGATCCTCGGTAGTGTATTGAATTGGTGAGTAGTGGACTCGTGTGCGCAAAACCATTTCAAGTTGGAGTATCGTAGGATAGTCTAGCCAAGAGTCAAAGCTGGCTTGCTGCAATAACTCCACCAACCCTTCTTGATAATATGCATGTATGTAGGATCTGATGTAAGTCTTGCTGAATACCTTTGTACTCATGTTGCTATAATTTACATTTTTACAGAAGATGCTGCAACCCCTTCTGATGGGTTCTATGTAGACGTTGACATCAACGAGTAGGCTAAAGACCCAGGTGGTGACCCTGAGCTTGTGAAGGACCACGTAGTATAGTTAGGCTTTCCAAGCCTCTTTTATTTTACTAGTTGTCTGTACTCAGACAAGTTACTTCCGCTGCTGGTTTGTATGACTGTATGACTTGTATGTTGGGTCGTGAGACCCGTACCTTTGTGTATGTTATGTATGGCTCCCTGAGCCTTAAATAAAGTACTTGTGTCGTAGAGTCATGTTGTGATGCTTCGTTGTATTGCACATATCGAGCATATTGTGTGTATGATTGAAATGCTTGGTATGTGTGGGATCTGACTATCTAGTTGTTTATCTTTAGTAGCCTCTCTTACCGGGAAATGTCTCCTAGTGTTACCGCTGAGCCATGGTAGCTTGCTACTGCTCTGGAACACTTAGGCTGGC
>NW_021206402.1:0-1247 GCF_002162155.2 Triticum dicoccoides
GTACGATCAAGATTAGGGACTCACGGGAAGATATCACAACACAACTCTACAAATAAAATAAGTCATACAAGCATCATAATACAAGCCAGGGGCCTCGAGGGCTCGAATACAAGTGCTCGATCATAGACGAGTCAGCGGAAGCAACAATATCTGAGTACAGACATAAGTTAAACAAGTTTGCCTTAAGAAGGCTAGCACAAACTGGGATACAGATCGAAAGAGGCGCAGGCCTCCTGCCTGGGATCCTCCTAACTACTCCAGGTCGTCGTCGGCGGGCAGCACGTAGTAGTAGGCACCTCCGGTGTAGTAGGGGTCGTCGTCGACGGTGGCGTCTGGCTCCTGGACTCCAGCATCTGGTTGCGACAACCAGGAAAAAGGAAAGGGGGAAAAAGGGGGGAGGAAGCAACCGTGAGTACTCATCCAAAGTACTCGCAAGCAAGGAACTACACTACATATGCATGGTTATAAGTGTAAGGAGGCCATATCAGTGGACTGAACTGCAGAATGCCAGAATAAGAGGGGGGGGGTAACTAATCCTGTCGAAGACTACGCTTCTGGTCACCTTCGTCTTGTATCAAGTATAAGAGAGCAGATTGAAGTCCTCCAAGTAGCATCTCCAAGTAACATCTCATAGCATAATCCTACCCGGCGATCCCCTCCTCATTTCCCTGAGGTAGAGCGACCACCGGTTGTATCTGGCACTTGGAAGGGTGTGTTTTATTAAGTATCCGGTTCTAGTTGTCATAAGGTCAAGGTACAACTCCAAGTCGTCCTGTTACCGAAGATCACGGCTATTCGAATAGATTAAACTTCCCTGCATGGGTGCACCACATAGCCCAACACGCTCGATCCCATTTGGCCGGACACACTTTCCTGGGTCATGCCCGGCCTCGGAAGATCAACACGTCGCAGCCCCACCTAGGCTCAACAGAGAGGCCAGCACGCCGGTCTAAACCTAAGCGCGCAGGGGTCTGGGCCCATCGCCCTGAGCACACCTGCACGTTGCGTACGCGGCCGGTGAGCAGACCTAGCAACCTCCATTACAAAGGAAGTTGCGTTAACGCAGTCCAACCCGGCGCGCGCCGCTCAGTCGCTGACGTCACGAAGTGCTTCGGCTGATACCACGACGTCGGGATACCCATAACTACTCCCACGTAGATGGTTAGTGCGTATAGGCTCGTAGCCAGACTCAGATCAAATACCAAGATCTCGTTAAGCGTGTTAAGTGTCCGCGAACGCCGAACAGG
>NW_021206403.1:0-1021 GCF_002162155.2 Triticum dicoccoides
GATTTTGGCCCGTTTCTTGCACTATTAATTAGTTTTGGCCGTCCCGCAGTGATTTCCACGATTGACGAACTCCGTGGTGCGTTTACATGTCAGTCATCAACACACAAATTTGGTCGACTCTGGTCCATTTCGTGCACGATTATTCACCATTTTGGCGTCCCAGAGCGATTTCCATGATTGACAATTCTCGGGGTGCGTTTGCGTGTCTGTCCTCAACACTCACAGTTTGGGCCAATTCTGACGCGATTCGAGGACTATTACTCAACATTTAGGGGTCCCGAAGCGATTTCCATAGTTGTTGAACCCCAAAATGCGTTTACGTGCCGGTCATGAACACTCATAGTTGTGGCCGATTCTGGCCCGTTTCGTGGACTATTACTCACTGTTTGGGGTCCCGGTGTGACTTGCGCAATTAACAAACCCCGGGGTGCGTTCACGTGTCGATCATCAACACTCGCAGTTTCGGGAGATTCGGGCTCGTTTGTGGCACTCGCAGTTTTGGCCGATTCTGGCCCGTTTCATGGACTATTACTCACTGTTTTGGGGTCCCGGAGAGCTTTCCTTGATTAACAAACCCCGGGGTGCGTTTACGTATCGGTCATCAACACTCATGGTTTTTGTCGATTCTGACTCGTTTCGTGGACTATTACTCACCGTTTTGGGGTCCCGAAGAGATTTCCATAGTTGTTGAACCCCAAGGTGCGCTTACATGTATGTCATCAACAATCGCAGTTTGGGCCGATTTTTGGCCCATTTCTTGGACTATTACTTAGTTTCGGGGGTCCTGGAGTGATTTCCACAATTTACGAACCCCGTTCTGCGTTTACGTTTCGGTCATCAACACTCATAATTTTGGCCGATTCTGGTCCGTTTCGTGCACTATTACTCGCCGCTTTGGGGTCCCAGAGCGATTTCCATGGTTGTTGAACTCCAAGGTGCACTTACGTGTCTGTCATCAACATTCATAGCTTTTGCCAATTTTGGCCCGTTTCTTGGACTATTACTCTGTTTTGGCGTCCCG
>NW_021206404.1:0-1690 GCF_002162155.2 Triticum dicoccoides
CAGCTGATTTGCCGTTTCATGAAGTATCCCTTCTTGCCCTTGCCCTTCTTGAAACTAGTGGTTTCACCAACCATCAACAATTGATGCTCCTTCTTGATTTCTACTTTCGCGGTGTCAAACATCGCGAATACCTCAAGGATCATCATATCTATCCCTGATATGTTATAGTTCATCACGAAGCTCTAACAGCTTGGTGGCAATGACTTTGGAGAACCATCACTGTCTTATCTGGAAGATCAACTCCCACTCGATTCAAACGATTGTTGTACTCAGACAATCTGAGCACAAGCACAACAATTGAGCTTTTCTCCTTAGTTTGCAGGTTAAGAAAGTCATCGGAGGTCTTATACCTCTTGACATGGGCACGAGCCTGAAATCCCAATTTCAGCCCTCAAAACATCTCATATGTTTCGCGACGTTTCAAAAACGTCTTTGGTGCCTCAACTCTAAACCGTTTAACTGAACTATCATGTAGTTATCAAAACGTGTATGTCAGATGTTCGCAACAACCACAGACAACGTTCGAGGTTCAGCACACTGAGCGGTGCATTAAGGACATAAGCCTTCTATGAAGCAATGAGGACAATCCTCAGTTTACGGACCTAGTCCGCATAATTGCTACTATCAACTTTCAACTAATTTTTCTTTAGGAACATATCTAAACAGTAGAACTATAGCGTGAGCTACGACATAATTTGCAAAAACCTTTTGACTATGTTCAGGATAATTAAGTTCATCTTATGAACTCCCACTCAGATAGACATCCCTCTAGTCATCTAAGTGATTACATGATCCGAGTCAAACTAGGCCGTGTCCGATCATCACGTGAGACGGACTAGTCATCATCGGTGAACATCTTCATGTTGATCGTATCTTCTATATGACTCATGTTCGACCTTTCGGTCTCCGTGTTGCGAGGCCATGTCTGTACATGCTAGGCTCGTCAAGTTAACCCTAAGTGTTTCGCGTGTGTAAATCTGTCTTACACCCGTTGTATGTGAATGTTAGAATCTAACACCCGATCATCACGTGGTGCTTCGAAACACGAACTGTCGCAACGGTGCACAGTTAGGGGAGAACACTTCTTGAAATTGTTTTAAGGGATCATCTTATTTACTACCGTCGTCCTAAGTAAACAAGATGCATAAACATGATAAACATCACATGCAATCAAATAGTGACATGATATGGCCAATATCATTTTGCTCCTTTTGATCTTCATCTTCGGGGCTCCATGATCATCATCGTCACCGGCATGACACCATGATCTCCATCATCGTGTCTTCATGAAGTTGCCTCGCCAACTATTACTTCTACTACTATGGCTAACGGTTAGCAATAAAGTAAAGTAATTACATGACGTTTAAGTTGACACGCAGGTCACAAATAAATAAAGACAACTCCTATGGCTCCTGCCGGTTGTCATACTCATCGACATGCAAGTCGTGATTCCTATTACAAGAACATGATCAATCTCATACATCACATATATCATTCATCACATCCTTTTTGGCCATATCACATCACATAGCATACCCTACAAAAACAAGTTAGACGTCCTCTAATTGTTGTTTGCATGTTTTACGTGGCTGCTATGGGTTTCTAGCAAGAACGTTTCTTACCTACGCATGAACCACAACGTGATATGCCAATTGCTATTTACCCTTCATAAGGACCCTTTTCATCGAAT
>NW_021206405.1:0-2103 GCF_002162155.2 Triticum dicoccoides
TCCATGAGCTCCTAAAAATATTGTTTTGATTTTTATCTCTGTCCAATATTTTCAGAGGGCAACATGAGCATTTTCTTGGACCCTTTTGGAGAAATTTTTATTTGGGTCATTTTCAAAAATGATTCTGAGGGTTCCACCAATCCTCATTTCAAATTTAAATGAAATTTAAATATGATGCACAAATGACTAGCTAGTCTAGGTCATACCAGACTAGGGATGTGACAACTCGCCCCCACTTGAAAGAATCTCGTCTCGAGATTCAGGGGTCGACGGAAAGAAAGCGGGGTACTCCAGTCGAAGACGATCTTCTCGCTCCCAAGTAGCCTCTCTCTCGGAATGATGAGACCACTGAACTTTGAGAAACTTGATGTTCTGACGTCGGGTAACACGCTCTGCTTGATCAAGAATGCGAACCGGGTACTCTCGGTATGTGAGGTTATCTTGGAGATCAAGCGTTTCATGGTCCACTCCACGGATAGGATCTGAGAAGCAACGCCTGAGTTGAGAGACGTGGAAGACATCATGAACTCTGGAGAGATGCGGAGGTAGTTCCAATTGGTAGGCAACCTCTCCTCGTTTAGCGAGAATGCGAAAAGGACCAATGTAACGAGGAGCCAACTTGCCCTTGATACCGAAACGATGGGTACCCTTCAAAGGAGTAACCCGAAGGTAAGCTTGGTCGCCAATTTCATAGGTCATATCCTTATGATGACGATCATACTGGCTTTTCTGACGAGACTGGGCTGTTTTCAAATTCTCACGAATGATGCGAACTTGCTCTTCTGCCTCCTGGATCATATCCGGTCCAAAGAATTGTCTTTCACCGGTTTCTGACCAGTTCAAAGGTGTTCGACATCTTCGTCCATAGAGAACCTCAAAAGGAGCTTTCTTGAGGCTGGATTGGTAGCTATTGTTATAAGCAAACTCGGCGAAAGGAAGACATTTCTCCCAATCCATACCGAATGAGATAACGCAAGCTCTGAGCATGTCTTCAAGAATTTGATTGACCCGTTCCACCTGACCACTCGACTGAGGGTGGAAAGCGGTACTGAAGGAAAGATGGGTTCCCATGGCAGTTTGGAAGCTCTCCCAGAAGTGAGAAGTGAAAAGACTGCCACGGTCTGAATTAATCTCTAGTGGAACACCATGAAGTGATACTATTCGAGAAATGTATAAGTCAGCAAGCTGACTAGCAGTGATACTCTCTCGAACAGGAAGGAAGTGAACCACTTTGGAGAGACGATCAATGACTACGAAGATAGCGTTATTCCCTCTCTTGGTCCTGGGAAAGCCCGTGATGAAGTCCATACTAACTTTATCCCATTTCCATTCAGGAATAGCCAAAGGCTGAAGGGTGCCAGCAGGCCTTTGATGCTCTGCCTTAACGCGACGACAAATGTCACATTTAGCAATGAACTCAGCGATTTCTCTCTTCATCCTAGTCCACCAGAACCTCTGGCGTAGGTCCTGATACATCTTAGTGCTACCGGGATGAATCGTGAGAGGAGATTCATGCGCCTCCTTAAGGATCAATTGTCGCAGATGTTGATTCTTGGGAACCACCAAGCGATTCTCAAAGAAAACAACACCACGATCATCCATAGAGAAACATCCACCAACTCCCTTCTTAATGTTTCTCTTGATCCGAGAAATTCCTGTGTCTTGCTTTTGAGCAGCGATAATCCGATCTTCAAGATCAGGTTTCTCCACCAGGGTAGAAAGGAATCCGCGAGGAGCTATGTGAAGATTAAGCTTACAGAATTCCTCATGGAGAAGTGGTTGGCCTTGCTGCAACATGAGATTGTTGCAATAGGATTTACGGCTTAGAGCATCAGCCATGACATTGGCTTTGCCTGGGGTGTAGGTAATCCCTAGATCATAATCTGTGATCAACTCCAACCAACGTCTTTGCCTAAGGTTCAGATCTGGTTGGGTGAAGATATACTTGAGACTCTGGTGATCGGTGTAGATCTCGCAACGTTTACCAAGGAGGTAATGTCGCCAGGTCTTGAGTGCATAGACTACGGCTGCAAGCTCTAGATCATGTGTAGGATAATTCTCCTCATGTGGATGCAACTGTCGGGATGCATAGGCAATCACATG
>NW_021206406.1:0-892 GCF_002162155.2 Triticum dicoccoides
TTTTTATTTCTTTCTCAGGATACGTACAAGGTCTTAATGTTAAACTGAAGTATCTTCTATTGCTTACTAAACCCTCCTAACTCAACTGACTTGATGTTAAACTGAAGTATTAATCAAGCTTGTTTGCTTTTTTGTACGTGTATGCCTACTTACCTTGCTGTATATGGTGTTCGATGGCCAGCCATAGAAGGTTCTGATTTTTAATTTTGTCAAGTTGAGTTCATATTTTAATTTTTATCCATGTGGTGTTTAAACGATGACTATGTACAGTTCATAGAAATTGCGAGGCATATAAATGATTCAATCTTGATTTTTTCAGTTTGATTCAGAGCTATTACCTGCTGCACATACCTATGTGAAAATCTTACTCCAAGCAATCCAAAATTAAGCAGCATAATTTCTCACAGATTTATGTAAATTCAGCGACAACTGCTGGGACATGAGCTTCTTTCATATTATCCTGCTTTTCTGCATGATTAATTGGAGGTCCATAAGGCAGTTCTAGCTACCTCTCTCTCGCTACCACAAGAACTTTCTCTTCAACAAAAAAAACACAGACAGGACATAGAAAGTACACAGGAGAGCTGCATTGTCTCTACTCCTAATCGAGCAATTGGTAGTCTCCGTCGGTCAATTTTCGTCCCACCACTTTCGTCCGGTTTTTTCCGTTGGTTTTTTTCGTCTCCCCTGGCACTCCCCACCCCCACAGACTCACACTGCAAAAAAAAAAACCCAGCTCGCACGAAACACCCCTCCCGATCTCCCATCCAAAAGAAAAACAATGTGACCAGCGAGCCGCTCCCTCTCTCTCCTCGCACGAGTCGCGGCGCGCGCTAGGGTTTCTCACGCCGCCGCCGCCGCCGCCGCCCACCTCCATCCCCTCCCCAACCCC
>NW_021206407.1:0-1132 GCF_002162155.2 Triticum dicoccoides
TGAAGAATTAATGACAGTGGGAGAGGCTCCCACTGACTTTGTATTACTCACAACATAACAGTTACAAGTGTGTCACAATGGGGTTCAACAACTATGTAAATCACTTTGGGCCCCCAAAACGGTAAGTAATAGTCCACAAAACGTGTCAGAATTGGCAAAACTGTGAGTGTTGACGACAGACGCGTAAACGCACCCCGGGGATTGTCAATCATGGAAATCGCTCTCGGACCCCAAAACGGCGAGTAATAGTCCACGAAACGGACCAGAATTGGCAAAAATTGTGAGTGTTGATGACCGACACGTAAACGCACCTCGGAGTTCACAAATCGTGGATATCACTCCGAGACCCCAAAACAATGAGTAATAGTCCACGAAACGGTCAGAATTCACCAAAACTGTGAGTATTGACGCCGGACATGCAAACACACCATGGGGATCGTCAATCGTGAAAATCGCTTCGGGACCCCAAAACGGGCCAGAATCGTGAGTAATAGTCCACGAAACGGACCAGAATTAGCCAAAATTGTGAGTGTTGATGACCGACACATAAGCACACCTTGGGGTTCGACAACCATGGAAATCGCTTTGGGACCCCAAAATGGTGAGTAATAGTCCACGAAACGGGTCAGACTCGACAAAAGCCGTGAGTATTGATGACCGACACGTAAACAGACCTCGGGGTTTAACAATAGTCCATGAAACGGGCCAGAATCGACAAAAACTGTGATTGTTGAGGATCGACATGTAAGCGCACCTTGGGGTTGAACAACCATGGAATTTGCTTTGGGACCCCCAAACCGAGAGTAATAGTGCACGAAACAGGTTAGAATCGACAAAAACCGCGAGTGTTGATAACCGACACGTAAGCGCACCTTGGGGTTCAACAACTATGCAAATCGCTTCGATACCCAAAAACGGTTAGTAATAGTACACGAAACGGGACAAAATTGGCCAAAACTATGAGTGTCAACGACCGACATGCAAACGCACCCTGGGATTGTCAATCATGAAAATCGCTCCGGGACCCCAAAACGGTGAGTAATAGTCCACAAAACGGACAAGAATTGGCCAAAATTGTGAGCGGTTATGACTGATACATAAACGCAACCCGGGGTTCGTCAATCGTCGAAAT
>NW_021206408.1:0-975 GCF_002162155.2 Triticum dicoccoides
ATGACGTTGCGGGATTCTCGGGAGATGAACTACGATAGCAAGCTCCAAAACATGAGCTGGTTCTGCTACAAACATGTGAACACGTTGTCCCAGACAAGCATGACCACGTGGTAGTCTTATAATAAAACACTACCGAGTTCAGGAGGGGGAACCATCAACGAGGGTATCGAAGTTCTTTCATAAGTCCGGATTAGCTCTTATGAAGGAACTCCTTCTCCTTGAACAAATCAATCAGTGGCTTGGTGTGCTAGGGATACATATAGATTGAAGGTTGCAAGTCTTCAAACCACAGCATTCTTTGCACGTGTGCATGACTGATTTGGAATGATTCCAAAGAAAGCAACATTGACTTTCTCGAATCCACGGCGGCAACTTGCATCAGATGCACATGAATTAAAGGAAGTCACTACCTTCATCCAAACATATGCTTCATGAGCTAGCATGAACAAATGCTTTCAAAAGTTTCCAACACTAGCTTAATGTTCAGCAAAATTATGGATAAAACAAGGATGTTGTCAATGGGCTCAACAACAATTCATCTAGGTTTCCTTTTTAAAAGGAATTCCATAGTTAAGTGAACACGGTGATAGCATTGGTCAGACCAAAGATGTAATGGTGTATGCTCGAGGGATCAACCACGAATAAGACAACATTACGAGCATCGTTGGTACTAATTTGATTTGACGATAGCCCACACTCAAATCAAAGGATTGATAAGACAATAGGTCCAGCAACTGATCACAAGGACCAATCGATGAAGATATCATCTTTCTTCAGCACACCCTACACAAGAATATCCCTTTGGAACGAACTAAGTCAGGCAAGCTTTTATCTTCCAACTCTCCAAGTTGTTGTCTAGCTTAACCAACTAGCTCAGGGATATCTAACACCGATTTTTGGAGAGAAGGTGGTTCACAAGAACCCAACTTGATCACGAGATCAACATAGCGGTCAGGCGACAACCTGGTGATACTT
>NW_021206409.1:0-1441 GCF_002162155.2 Triticum dicoccoides
TAACTCGGATCGAGGAAGTCTTTTCACCTCTCGATTTTGGGAAAGTTTCCAAAATGCTATGGGAACCCGTCTTTCCTTTAGCACCGCTTTCCACCCTCAGTCGAGTGGTCAAGTGGAACGCGTCAACCAAATTCTAGAAGACATGCTTCGAGCCTCTGTTATCTCATTCGGAATGGACTGGGAGAAGTGCCTTCCATTTGCCGAATTCGCTTACAACAACAGCTATCAATCTAGCTTAGGTAAAGCCCCTTTTGAAGTTCTCTATGGACGACGATGTCGAACACCCCTTAACTGGTCAGAGACCGGGGAAAGACAATTCTTTGGCCCGGACATGATTCAGGAAGCAGAAGAGCAAGTTCGTATCGTTCGTGAAAAGTTGAAAACAGCCCAATCCCGTCAAAAGAGTCAATATGACCGAAAACATAAGGCTATGACTTTCGAGGTTGACGAGAAGGCTTATCTTTGGGTCACCCCTCTGAAGGGAACCCATCGTTTCGGTATCAAAGGCAAATTGGCTCCTCGTTACATTGGACCTTTTCGCATTCTTGCCAAACGAGGAGAAGTTGCCTACCAGTTGGAACTACCTCCGCACCTATCCAGAGTTCACGATGTCTTCCACGTTTCTCAACTCAGGCGTTGCTTCTCGGATCCTATCCGTGAAGTGGACCACGAAACGCTTGATTTCCAAGATGATCTTACATATCGAGAGTACCCCATTCGTATCCTCGATCAGGCCGAACGTACCACGCGACGTCATAATATCAAGTTTCTCAAGGTTCAATGGTCGCACCATTCTGAGGATGAAGCAACTTGGGAAAGGGAGGATCGTCTTCGACTTGAATATCCCGCCTTCTTCTCGGAGGAACCCAAATCTCGGGACGAGATTCTTTTGAGTGGGGGTGAGTTGTCACAACCTAGCTAGTCATGCATTAGAGTGTTGCATCATGTTTACTCTTTCATCAGAAACATGAAATGGGGATGACAGAACCCCCAGTCCCCTCTGAAACCCACTAGGGTTACTAAAATAATTTTTCAATGAACCTGAAATGCCCTTCTAAAATGCCCACCATTCTTGTCTTGGTTCAGAACCTCTGCCAAAAATGGTGCACATTTTCCTAGGCCATCCTAGGGTTTTTGAATTAAATCATAAATATTTGAATTTGGGCATTTAAAATTATATAAAATATTTAAATGCTCAAATATCTCCAAACTAAAATGTTTCATGTTGGAAATAATCCAACTATGGGCCAGGAATAGTTTGGTGAATTTTGAAGTTGCCTAGGTATTTTATTAAATTCAACAAAGTTGCAGATATATTAAATAAAAACAGAAACAGAAATAAAAAGGGGAAAACTTACCTGGGCTCCTCCACTGTGCGGCCCAGCCAGCTGGCCGGCCCAGCCAGCAGCCGGCCCAGCCCACCACTGCAGCCCTCCGTCGT
>NW_021206410.1:0-1449 GCF_002162155.2 Triticum dicoccoides
TTGTCTAACAACATGATTTCCAAGACAGGGTTGCCGTACCACTCTGGTGCGGAACGTGTCCTCGTGGACCTTCGAATTTCAGTAGGAGCTTGATCTGAAGTATTTTGATCATTATCATTAACTTCCTCTCTAGTCGGTGCAGGCACCTCAGGAACATTTTCTTGAGTTGCGCCATTTTCTGGTTCAAGAGGTAATACTTCATCAAGCTCTACTTTCCTCCCACTTACTTCTTTCGAGAGAAACTCTTTCTCCAGAAAGGACCCATTCTTGGCAACAAAGATCTTGCCTTCGGATCTGAGGTAGAAGATATACCCAACAGTTTCTTTAGGGTATCCTATGAAGACGCATTTTTCCGATTTGGGTTCGAGCTTTTCAGGTTGAAGTTTCCTGACATAAGCATCGCATCCCCAAACTTTTAGAAATGACAGCTTAGGTTTCTTCCCAAACCATAATTCATACGGTGTTGTCTCAACGGATTTCGACGGGGCCCTATTTAAAGTGAATGCGGCAGTCTCTAAAGCATAGCCCCAAAAAGATAGTGGTAAATCGGCAAGAGACATCATAGATCGCACCATATCTAATAGAGTGCGATTACGACGTTCGGACACACCATTACGCTGAGGTGTTCCAGGCGGCGTGAGTTGTGAAACTATTCCACATTTTTTTAAGTGTGTACCAAACTCGTGACTCAAGTATTCTCCTCCACGATCTGATCGTAGAAACTTGATTTTCCTGTCACGTTGATTCTCAACTTCACTCTGAAATTCCTTGAACTTTTCAAAGGTCTCAGACTTGTGTTTCATTAAGTAGACATATCCATATCTACTCAAGTCATCAGTGAGGGTGAGAACATAACGATAGCCACCGCGAGCCTCAACACTCATTGGACCGCACACATCAGTATGTATGATTTCCAATAAGTTGGTTGCTCTCTCCATTGTTCCTGAGAATGGAGTCTTGGTCATTTTACCCATGAGGCATGGTTCGCACGTGTCAAATGATTCGTAATCAAGAGACTCTAAAAGTCCATCAGCATGGAGCTTCTTCATGCGTTTGACACCTATGTGACCGAGGCGGCAGTGCCACAAGTATGTGGGACTATCACTATTAATCTTACATCTTTTGGTACTTACACTATGAATATGTGTAGCATTACGCTCGAGATTCATAAAGAATAAACCATTCACCATCGGAGCATGACCATAAAACATATCTCTCATATAAATAGAACAACCATTATTCTCGGATTTAAATGAGTAGCCATCTCGAATTAAACGAGATCCTGATACAATGTTCATGCTCAAACTTGGCACAAAATAACAATTATTGAGGTTCAAAACTAATCCCGTAGGTAAATGTAGAGGTAGCGTGCCGACGGCGATCACATCGACCTTGGAACCATTCCCGACGCGCATCGTCACCTCGTCCTTCGCCAGTCTCCGTTTATTC
>NW_021206411.1:0-1308 GCF_002162155.2 Triticum dicoccoides
TCTTAATGCAGTAAAAGAGAGCAGGAGCGAGAACATGGGATTGTATCGATATGATCAAATGGTTGGTTGCTTGCCTGATGGTTCGATGCACTGATACGGTTCTTCGTTAGGGTAATCACGGTACTCCTCGGAGGCAGAACCTGTCGCAAAGGACATCGATACACAACCATCACCAAACAATGTGCAACAATATGATGCATGCATGAAACATGGCAATATGAGTGTGTTGGGCTAATGCAACTAAAACCAGAAGGGTTTGAACAAATTTGAATCAAAGATTCAAATTTCAAACTCAAACATGGCCTTTTAAAGTGCTTTTCCTTGTTCTGCTTAAAACATCAATTTAACTTGTTTGATCATGCATGAAAATAGTACAGATGGATAGATTGGATTTTTCTGATCATTTTTCATATATAATTTGTCCAATTTGGAGTTACAGAAAAAAAGTTATGAATTTTTGAAGTTTAAATAATATTCTGGAATTTCCTGATTTAAATTAAATCCAGAAATATAATTATTGCGCCAGCATGACGTCAGCATGACGTCAGTGGTCAACTGCGGCTGGCTGGGGTCAAACCTGACGTGTGGGGTCCACACGTCAGTGACAGGGGGGTTTAATAGGGTTAATTTAATCCTAATTAGTAATTAGTGGCGCTGGGGCCCACTGGTCAGTGTCAGGGGGGGTAGTTAGTTTAACTAATTCGGTTAGTGCTAATCCTAATTAGCTAACAGGGCTGGGCCCACCTGTCAGGGACACAGGGGGGTTCTGCCGTGGTCAAGGTGGGTCAAACCCACCGGCGACATGACGCCGGCGAGGCCCGAGACGGCGGCGCGATGCGGAAACGCGCTACAGGGCACGGGCGAGGCCGTGCTTGGGCTCGTTGGAGAGCCCTTGCTCCCGCGCGTCGAACGGTGGTGGTGGCCGTGCCTGAGGTGGCCGGTACCGACGACGGCGACGACCGTGGCGGCGGCCGGAGTTCGGGTGCGGTCGGGATCGG
This sequence comes from Triticum dicoccoides, assembly GCF_002162155.2. Lineage (NCBI taxonomy): Eukaryota > Viridiplantae > Streptophyta > Magnoliopsida > Poales > Poaceae > Triticum > Triticum dicoccoides. The sequence continues at coordinate 999 of NW_021206411.1, forward strand.
TGTTGCTGCTCGTAGGCGAGGGAGCTGAGGCGCTGGAGGGGTTCTACGGGTCCTTACGGACTTGTTGGACTCGCCGGGGTGACCAAATGGTCACCGGAGCTGCGTCGACGGCGAGCTCGGCGACGGCGGAGGTTCGGCCGTGGTGGGAAACGGGGTTACGGTGCGGGAACGAGGGGGAAAAGAGGGGGAAACGGTGGCGGAGCTCACCGCGGTTGCAGTGGGCGTCGAAGCGGGCTCGGGGACGCGCTGGAGACGGCGAATCGACGGCGATGGTGGTCGGAGCCCGAGGAGGAAGACGATGGCATGGAGG
>NW_021206412.1:0-531 GCF_002162155.2 Triticum dicoccoides
CGCCGCCGCTCGGGGGCGCCCGAACCCCGCGCCCCGCCGTCGCCGGAGCCACCCACCGGACCGCACCCACTCGTCATCGCCGTGCGCCACCACCACCGCCGCCGAAGGCCCCGCCGTCGCCGCTCGGACCGACCACCTCCTTGCCGGACCTCGCGTCCTCGTCCTCCTCCCCGAGCTCCGTAGGACGTCGTGTTCGTCGCCCCGACGCCAATCGCCGCCACCCGGAGCTCCTCCGCCTCGACTCCGTCAACGCCGTCCCCGTCCTCCTCCTCGCCGGTCCTCCCCAACCTCCCCCGAGCCCGCTGCCCCGTGCCCTACGCTCCCTCGGTGAGGACCCCGGTCCTCCTCCTCCTCCCCGTCCCCTCTTGCCGGCCACCGCTCGCCATGGCCGAGGCTCGCCATAGCCCGCGCCGTTCGCCGCCTCTGCCGGTGCCCCGCTGCTGCGGTGGCCCCGTGCTCCCCCGCCCCGGCCACCACCGCGTCTGGCCTCGCCCCCGCTTCCCCTTGCCAGCGCCGCGCCGCTGGCCACGG
>NW_021206413.1:0-998 GCF_002162155.2 Triticum dicoccoides
CGGAGCAGTAGCAAGCTACCATGGCTCGGTGGAAACACTAGGAGACATTTCCCCGTAAGAGAGGCTACTAAAGATAAACAACTAGATGGTCAGATCCCACACATACCAAGCATTTCAATAACATACACACAATATGCTCGATATGTGCAAATACAACATGGCATCACAACATGACTCTATGACTCAAGTAATCTATTCAATAGGCTCCGAGGAGCGAGATATTACAAACATGGGTCTCATGACCCAACATTCAGAGCATACAAATCAAGCACAAACGGAAGCTATCATGTCTGAGTACAGACATCTATAAATGAAAAAGGCTGAGAAGCCTGACTATCTACCAAATCCTGCCGAGGCACAAGATCGTAGCTGAGGTAACAAGCTAAACGTCGAAGACCACGCGGAAATACTAGTGAGACTGAAGTCTCTCTGCAAAAACATAAAATAGGCAAACGTGAGTACAAATGTACCCAGCAAGACTTACATCAGAACTACTTACATCAGAACTATCTACACACGAGTCCACATATTCACCATATCAATACACCACTATGGATCCGCTCCCGTCTCCCTACGAGAACGCCATCCATAGCACTCACGCTTATCTTGCGTATTTTAGAGTATCCACTTTCACTTGTCTATGAACTGATATAAGCAACCCAGAAGTCCTTTTCCGCGGACACGGCTATTCGAATAGATCATATTAACCCTGCAGGGGTGTACTTCTTCACACACGCTCTCACCACTTACCGCCGTTTACACGACATGTACTCGGCAACCTTCAAGCGGAAGCCCAACGTGGGTGTCGGCCACGGCCTGCCTAAACACTCGAGTCTCTAGTCCAGGTTTATCGCCTATTCGGGTTCCATCCATGAGGAGATCCGACCGGAGTTTCGCTCACAGCCCCAAACGATGTGAACAGGGTTCCGTGACACCAAACGGGCGCCCGGTTTACCCGGCCACGTGCCTACCGCATCACAGCCCACCCCTACGGTCAG
>NW_021206414.1:0-1290 GCF_002162155.2 Triticum dicoccoides
GCGGAGGGGAGTACGACTATATGAGGGTTTACTGGTTCGTTTGCCGTCGCCGGAGAATAACAACAGGTATGGGTGAGTAGAGGGATGGCTAGGCTAGCAATGGGAGTACCGCGGGGCAGTGAGGGCTGCGCGACAGCATAGCCGACCGTGGGGGGAGGGAGCAGGCAGTCCCGCCGGCGCTTGTTTGAGCGGCTGGAGCTGGAAGAGCAGAGATTGAAGAAGCATGACGGCCGTTGGATGGACATCGTATGGTCACTGGAGCTAGAATCGTTCATATTGACTAAGTTGACAAAGCCTTCCATCCCCGTCAACTTAGTATGCCCACAAGTCAGCCTCCCACCATGGTGGGTCCCAGCTAGCTGGGGGAGTATTCATTTTTCTGTGTGTAATAAGGAGGCACTTTCGGTGGGTCCGAGCTGACAGCGGGGGGAACGTTTTTTCGCGAAATACAATGGTCCGTCCAGTGGGTCCCAGCTGTCAGGGGCAAACGTTTTTTTCGCGAAATACGGTGGCCCATCTGGTGGGTCCTAGCAGTCAGGGGGGAAACGGTTTTTCCGTGAAATACTGGTGGCCCATCCGATGGGTCCCTGCTGTCAGGTGGAGGAATAATTATTTTCCACATAATAAGGAGGCACTTCCTTGCGGCTGCCATGGACCCAGGTGTCAGCCTCTCCACGTACAGTACTCTTCTGATGGATGTCGGTCGTTGACCACATTGACCACGCCGCGCCGAGAGCACCACGGCGGTGGACGACGGTGAGGCCTATGAAGGGGACGACGTGGAGCCAGGGAAGACGCAGCAGTGGATGCCCACACGGAGAGGAGTACGAGGGTTCACTGGTTTGGCTGTGGTGTGAGGCTGCTGTCGCACCAGAATAACAGGGTGAGTGGGTGAGTGGAGGGATGGCCTGGCCAACGGTGGGAGTAGTATGGGGACGGTGAGGCCTCCGCGGCAGCACAGCCAGCCACGGGAGGCAGGAGCATGCGGCACGACCGGCACTGCTTTGGGCGGCTGGGACAAGAAGACCAGAGGTTGAAGAAGCACTATGGCCGTTGGATGGACATCGTTGACCACGCCGCGCCGAGAGCACCAGGGCGGTGGATGACGGCGAGGCCTACGAAGGGAAGGACACGGAGCCGGGGAAGACGCGGTAGTGGCTGCCCATGCGGTGGAGAGTACGAGGATTGACTGGTTCGGCTGCCGTTGCCGGAAAATAACAGGAGGTGTTGGTGAGTAGAGGGATAGACAGGCCAGGGATGCGAGTATGATGGGGCCGTGAGGCCTGCCCG
>NW_021206415.1:0-1128 GCF_002162155.2 Triticum dicoccoides
ACGTGGGCCCGTAAGCCACACAGCCAATGTTAGTAAAAGTTTTCAGTGACTAGACTCAACTTCGGCCAAGGAGTTGGAAAGGGGGCTACCTACAGGCAGTCGGCTCTGATACCAACTTGTGACGCCCTCGATTCAATCGTACACTAATCATACACGCAAATGTGTACGATCAAGATCAAGGACTCACGGGAAGATATCACAACACAACTCTAGACACAAATTAAAATAATACAAGCTTTATATTACAAGCCAGGGGCCTCGAGGGCTCGAATACATAAGCTCGAAAACAAAAGAGTCAGCGGAAGCAACAATATCTGAGTACAGACATAAGTTAGACAAGTTTGCCTTAAAAAGGCTAGCACAAAAGCATCTACGATCGAAAAGGCAAGGCCTCCTGCCTGGGAGCCTCCTAACTACTCTTGGTCGTCGGTGTCCGTCACGTGGTAGTAGGCACCCTCGGGGTAGCAGCCGTCGTCAAAGGTGGCATCTGGCTCCTGGACTCCACCATCTGGTTGCAACAACCAGAAAGAAGAAAGAAGGGGGAAAAGGGGGAGCAAAGCAACCGTGAGTACTCATCCAAAGTACTCGCAAGCAAGGATCTACACTACATATGCAACATTATCAAAGGAAGGCTGTATATGTGGACTGGGCTGCAGAAATGCCAGAATAGAGAGAAGGTCTAGTCATATCGAAGACTAGCATCTTCTGGAAACCACCATCTTGCAGCAAACAAGAGGGAGTAGAGTAGCATAAAGTAAAGTGGTAGTAGTGTTATCAACCTCGGCCAGAGATCCTTTCTCGACTCCCTGCGAGAAAGCAATCCCAGAGCCATACTATCCAGTTATCATCACAATCAAATCCTCATCACCATCCAGTTCTCATCACAAGTATCCAGTTCTAGTTGTATCGATCGGGATACAACTCCAAGTGTCCGTTACCGTAGGACAGGCTATCGATAGATGTTTTCTTCCCTGCAGGGGTGCACCAACTTACCCACCACGCTCGATTGACTCCGGCCGGACACACTTTCCAGGGTCATGCCCGGCCTCGGCCAAACAATACGCCGCAACCCGACCTAGGCTTAATAGAGAGGCCAGCACGCCGGACTAAACCTATGCCCCCAGGGGT
>NW_021206416.1:0-977 GCF_002162155.2 Triticum dicoccoides
GTCATACAAACCAGCAGCGGAAGTAACTTGTCTGAGTACAGACAACTAGTAAAATAAAAGAGGCTTGGAAAGCCTAGCTATACTACGGGGTCCTTCACAAGCTCAGGATCACCACCTGGGCCTTAGCCTACTCATTGATGTCAACGTCTACGTAGAACCCATCAGAAGGGGTTGCAGCGTCTTCTGTGAAAAATGTAAATTATAGCAACATGAGTACAAAGGTACTCAGCAAGACTTACATCAGATCCTACATACATGCATATTATCAAGAAGGGTTGGTGGAGTTATTGCAGCAAGCCAGCTTTGACTCTTGGCTAGGCTAACCTACGAGACTCCAACTTGAAATGGTTTTGCGTACACGAGTCCGCTACTCTCCACTTCAATACACTACCGAGGATCCACCTCCGTCTTCCTACGGAAGAGCCATCCTCGGCACTCACACTTATCTTGAGGCTTTTAGTAGTTTCCATTTACTTGTGTATGAACTGTATAGGCAACCAAGTAGTCCTTTACCGCGGACGCGGCTATTCGAATAGATCACGATAACCCTGCAGGGGTGTACTTCTTCATACATGTTTCCACCACTTAGCGTCTGCACACGACATGTGCTCGGCAGACTTCAAGCGAAAGCCGACGTGGGTGTAGACCACGACCTACCTAAACACTTAAGCCTCTAGTCCAGGTTTATCGCCTATCCAGGTTCCATCCGCAGGGAGTCCGGCCGAGGTTTCCCATACGGCCCCGAACGATGTGAACAGGGTTCCCGAGATACCTAACGGGTATTCGGTACACCCGGCCACGTACCTACCGCATCACAGCCCACCCCTACGGTCAGCGCTGTCCACGGCCTCCAGTAGGCTACAAACACCAGAAACTACTTGCAACTCCTGGACAGAGAGCTAGGGTGAATAAGAAGTCGAGCGGGGTCATATTTCAGGGCCCAATGCATGGTAGTAGCTGTATCTTAAATCACACAT
>NW_021206417.1:0-1196 GCF_002162155.2 Triticum dicoccoides
TTTTTTCCATGTGTTTTGCTAGCGATCCATGCACCCTATGAACTTGCTCTTGCCATGTTTAGCTTCATAATTGTGTTTTCTTACTCTCGGTTACATTGTGATGCCATGAAATGCTTTGTGGTGAGTGGCATGAGCTTGCAAAGTTGCTATCATGAATGTGTTTCTGCCATGTCAGGGTTTTCTTCTAAGTCTGAAACTGATCATATCACTTGTCATGTTTCATCGGTGCTACCTCATTTTCTGTTCGTATTTGGGTAAAGCTTAGTAAGGGAGATTTGTTCTTTGCCTTTAGTACTAGCATGCCATGCATTTTTTTGCCATGATATGTTCCTGTAGTAGGTTGTTTGCTAGCTCTGAACATTGCTACCTGATGTTGTTTATATCATCAGTATACTAAACTATAGGAAATCAGGGCCAGAATCCACTTGTAGCGGTGATGAAACCAAACCAAGTTCCTTAGCCTTGTTGAGGGTTGACTGAAGCAGATCAGCTACAAGGACAAAGAGGAGAGGAGACAGTGGGTCCCCTTGCCTAACTCCTCTTAGATAGTAAATTTTTTTCCCAGGCACACCATTCAACATAATTGCTAATGAAGCAGAGGAGAACAATATTCTGATCCATGTGATCATCTGTCCCCCAAACCTTTAGCTTTCAAAATAGCCAACATTGCTTGGTTCTCACGGTGTCAAAAGCCTTTTCAAAATCAAGCTTTAGCACTATAGTCTCTTATTTGGACTTCTGGCACTGATGTAGATATTCATAAGCCCATCCCAAGAAGTCATGGATGGATCTTTCTTTAAGAAAACCATACTGGTTGATGTGCACCAGTTGGAGGATTACTTTCTGCAGCCTATTTGCCAACAATTTAGTGATGAGCTTGAGACAACAGTTGAGGAGAGAAATTTGCCTAAACTCATTTGCTGTCAGAGGTGTGCTAGTTCTGTGAATAAGAGTGATGTATGATGTATTTATACTCTCAAGGGTAAGTTGTCCTGCATGAAAATCAGCAATTAACTTAAGAACATCCCCTTTTATAGTATCCCAACATGATTTAAAGAATTCATTGTTAAAACCATCTCTACCTGGAGATTTGTCCAATGGAAGCTCTTTAACCACTTCATTGACCACTTCCTCTGTGAAAGGTAACTCAAAATTCTCAAAGATTGAAGCATCTGGTTTCTGTCCATATAGAAATT
>NW_021206418.1:0-1424 GCF_002162155.2 Triticum dicoccoides
TTTGAGAGGAGATGGTGCTGGTGAAGATGTTGATGGAGATTGACCCCCTCCCGATGAGAGGATCGTTGGTGATGACGATGGCGATGATTTCCCCCTCCCGTAGGGAAGTGTCCCTGGCAGAACAGCTCCGCCAGAGCCCTAGATTGGTTCCGCCAAGGTTCCGCCTCGTGGCGGCGGAGTCTCATCCCGAAAGCTTGCTTATGATTTTTCTTTGGACAAAAGACTTCATATAGCAGAAGATGGGCACCGAAGGGCCAACAGGCCCACCCTCGTGGCCAGGGTGTGGGCCCCCTCTGGTATTTCTTCCGCTCAATATTTTTTTATTATTTCCAAAAATAACTTTCGTGGAGTTTCAGGACTTTTGGACTTGTGCAGAATATGTCTCTAATATTTGCTCCTTTTCCAGCCCAGAATTCCAACTGCCGGCATTCTCCCTCCTTATGTAAACCTTGTAAAATAAGAGATAATAGGCATAAGTATTGTGACATAATGTGTAATAACAACCCATAATGCAATAAATATCGATATAAAAGCATGATGCAAAATGGACGTATCAACTCCCCCAAGCTTAGACCTCACTTGTCCTCAAGCGAAAGCCGATAACGATAAATATGTCCACATGTTTAGAGGTAGAGGTGTTGATAAAATAAAATACGGACATGAGGGCATCATGATCATTCTTATAACAGCAACATATATGGATATTGTCATATGATTTCTTATGCTAAAGTAATAATCTATTCATAATGCAAAGTATGAATTCGAAACTTTATTGAGAACTAACAAACTATAATCTCAGTCATTGAAGCAATTGCAATTTATCATAACATTAGAAAGAGTCTATGTCAGAGCTTTTCAGCAAGCCCACATACTCAACTATCATTTAGTCTTTCACAATTTCTATCACTCACGCAATACTTGTGGTCATGGAGTTTTAGTCGGACACAGAGAAAGATAGGGCTTATAGTTTTGCCTCCCAACCTTTTACCTCAAGGGTAATGTCAACAATAATAGTTCATGCTAACTTACATCCAATTAGATATATATATGTCTGGATCTTTCCAACACACTGTGCTTGCCAAAGGATAAAATGTAAAACGGAAAGGTGAAGATCACCTTGAATCTTGCATAAGGTAGAAGATAATGATAAAAGATAGGCCCTTCGCAGAGGGAAGCAGAGGTTGTCATGCGCTTTCAGGGTTGGATGCACAAAATCTTAATGCAAAAGAACGTCACTTTATATTGCCACTTGTGATATGGACCTTTATTATGCAGTTCGTCGCTTTTATTTCTTCCACATCACAAGATCGTATAAAGCTTATTTCCTCCACACTAATCAATCATACATATTTAGAGAGCAATTTTTATTGCTTGCACCGATGACAACTTACTTGAAGGATCTTACTCAATCCATAGGTAGTTAT
>NW_021206419.1:0-1228 GCF_002162155.2 Triticum dicoccoides
TAAATCAGAAAGAAGAAAAGAAAAAGGGAAAGAGGAGAAAAATGAAAATGAAAATGAAAATGAAATTAGTAAAAGAAATAATTAATTAATTAATTAATTAGTGAATTAATTAAGTTAATTAATTGGGTTTAACTAAATTAATTAGAATTAGTTAACCTAATCAAGTAATTAAGCTAATTAACCTGTTTAGTTAAACTCAGACAATGACAATTGGGACCCACCTGTCAGGTTGACCAGGTCAACGGTCAACGTTGACTGCTGACGTCATGCCGACGTCAGCGAACACTATTCTGGATAATGTTGATTTAATTAATAATTAATAAATTAGAAAATGATTTAAAACTTTAAAATTTAATATAAAATAATCCGTAACTCGGATGAAAATACTTTCTACATGAAAGTTACTCAGAACGACGAGACGATTCCGGATACGCAGTCCGTTCGACCGCCACACACCCCTAACCTATCAAACCTGCAACTTTCCCCCTCCGGCCTCCCTGCCCGAAAACGCGAAACACCGGGAATACTTTCCCGGATGTTCCCCCCCTTAACCGGAACCACCTCATACCACGTTAGGGCACGCCTCGCAACGTTACTTGTCATGTCATGCATCGATATGCATCTGTTTACATGGTATTCATTGTTTCTTCCCCCTCTTCTCTCCGGTAGACTACGAGACCGACGCTGCTGCTGCCCAGTTCGACTACGGAGTTGACGACCCCTCCTTCTTGCCAGAGCAATCAGGCAAGCCCCCCCCCCTTGATCACCAGATATCGCCTATTCTACTCTATACTGCTTGCATTAGAGTAGTGTAGCATGTTACTGCTTTCCGTTAATCCTATTCTGATGCATAGCCTGACATTGTTGCTACATCTGTTGATACCTTACCTGCAATCCTAAATACTTAGTATAGGATGCTAGTTTATCATCATTGGCCCTACATTCTTGTCAGTCTGCCTTGCTATACTATCGGGCCGTGATCACTTGGGAGGTGATCACGGGTATATATTATACATACATACATACTATACATATGGTGACTAAAGTCGGGTCAGCTCATTGAGTACCCGCAAGTGATTCTGACGGGGGGGCTGAAAGGACAGGTGGCTCCATCCCGGTAGAGGTGGGCCTGGGTTCCCGACGGCCCCCGACTGTTACTTTGTGGCGGAGCGGCAGGGCAGGTTGAGACCACCTAGGAGACAGGTGGGCCTGGCCCTGTTCGGCGTTC
>NW_021206420.1:0-1713 GCF_002162155.2 Triticum dicoccoides
GATAAAAACTCCCTAGTCCCTACCTGCTTGGTTATAGGGACTAAACATGGACTAGAGGTTATTAAATGACATGCTAAAAGACCATGTTACCCCTAGTAATGAACTAATAGAGACAAGGTGCGATGCGTGGCAGGGGCAACTGTTGGAAAGAGTCCCAAAAAGACTCCCTCGGGGTCTTCTTTCTTTAGTCCCAAATGCCCACTTTTAGTCCCTAAAAGTCCCTCCTGTTTGGTTTAGATGGGACTGACACGGAGTTTTTTTAGTCCCTACACCAAAATGTCCCTGTAAACAAACACCCTCTAATAATGCCGCTGGAAAATTGATGCAATGCCACAGTTAAAAGCAAATTACATGTTTAACGAATTTTATTGTTAATATAATCTCTATGTTAAGATTAATCAATGCCACCGTTTGAGAAATGCTACTGTCTTGCTTTCTTTCCCATTTAGATAAGGTAGATGCTTCTTTTTGTTGGCTTCTGTGTCATCCACCGTTATTGACCACTAATTGTTTCCTTTGCACCTCTATGTAAACAGGGTTATATACTTCACCTCGTTGCCATTGTGACCTTTTGTTGCACTGCACAAAACACTTATGTTTTAAGAGTGTTTTGTGCAGTTCAACCAAAATGTCACACCGACAACGTTGCTTGATTGCTTGATCTTAGTGGAACTGCACAAGAGGAGATCTTATGTGATAGCCTGGCTTATTAGGGATGATAGACTACTCATATCAATAAGGAATTCCTTCTTTTCCGGGAGCCCATTCGGACAGAACTCCAAAGTTAAGCGTGCTCAGCTTGGAGTAGTGTCAGGATGGGTGACCGACCGGGAAGTTGCTCCCGGGTGCGCACGAGTGAGGACAAAGTGCGCAGAAAAGACTAGTATTGATCTGTGGGGCCAGTCTAGATCCCGCCAGGAGTAACGACCACCGGCGGGTGTGTCCGGGGTGTTACAAGTTGGTATCAGAGCCGACCCTCGCGGTTACACGGATGGTTGCGGACAGGTGTGTGGTCATGTTGTTCATGACGTTTGTGACCCGTCGTGGCACCCGACATGGCACATATACCGGACTGGAAGCACAGACGTTTGTGCCAAGAGGGAACGTTCTTGTGGCCCGACGAGGACGTCGGTTCCTCTGAGTGGGGGTGTATGTGATAGCCTGGCTTATTAGGGATGATAGACTACTCATATCAATAAGGAATTCCTTCTTTTCCGAGAGCCCATTCGGACAGAACTCCAAAGTTAAGCGTGCTCAGCTTGGAGTAGTGTCAGGATGGGTGACCGACCAGGAAGTTGCTCCCGGGTGCGCACGAGTGAGGACAAAGTGCGCAGAAAAGACTAGTATTGATCTGTGGGGCCAGTCTAGATCCCGCCAGGAGTAACGACCACAGGCGGGTGTGTCCGGGGCGTTACATCTTACTTCCTATCCGTTAAGGCGAATCTGGTTCAGATCTTCTTCTTGTGAGTTGTTTGAATTCCGCATCATGAGAGGTCAGTACTAGCCTTCTTTCACATGATTCTGCAGTGTGCTTTCATATGTTCTGCTACTTGTACGATAATGTTGCTTGATTTTAGTGAACTGCACAAATGGAGACAATACTTCCAATCTGTATGTGCACCGTAATATCCCATTGAGGTAAGATAAGGATATTTCACAACTATTGGCCTGTATTTTGCCACTTTCATCAGAAAATTAAGTTTAGTACTATAC
>NW_021206421.1:0-1015 GCF_002162155.2 Triticum dicoccoides
ACTGCGAGTGTTGATGACCGACATGTAAACGCACCACAGGGTTCGCTAACCATGGAAACCACTGCGGGACCCCAAAACAGTGACTAATAGTCCATCAAACGGGCCAGAATCGGCCGAAACTGCCAGTGTTGATGACCGACACATAAGCGGACCTTGGTGTTCAACAATTATGGAAATTGCTTCGGGACCCCAAAATGGTGAGTAATAATCCAAGAAACGGGGTAGAATCGGCCAAAACTGCGAGTGTTGATGACCGACACGTAAATGCACTCCAGGGTTCGTTAATCGTCGAAATCACTCCGGGACCCCAAAATAGTGAGTAATAGTCCACGAAATGGGCCAGAATCAGCCAAAACTGCCAGTGTTGATGACCAACACGTAAACGCACCCCAGGGTTCGTTAATCGTGGAAATCACTCTAGGACCCCAAAATAGTGAGTCCATGAAACGGGCTAGAATTGGCTAAAACTGCTAGTGTGGATGACCGACACGTAAGCTCACCTTGGGGTTTAACAACTATGGAAATCGCTTCGGGACCCCAAAACGGTGAGTAATAATCCAAGAAACGGGTCAGGATCGGCCAAAACTGCCAGTGCTTATAGCCGACACGTAAACGCACCCCAGGTTTCATTAATCGTGGTAATCATTCCAGGAGCCCCAAATAGTGAGTAATAGTCCACGGAACGGGCCAGAATCGGTCAAAACTGCCAGTGTTGATGACCGACATATAAGCGCACCTTGGTGTTTAACAACTATGGAAATCGTTTCGGGACCCCAAAACAATGAGTAACAATCCAAGAAACGGGCCAGAATCGGCCAAAACTGCGAGTGTTGATGACCGACACGTAAACGCACCACAGGGTTCGCTAACCATGGAAACCATTGCGGGACCCCGAAACAGTGACTAATAGTCCATCAAACGGGCCAGAATCGGCCGAAACTGCCAGTGTTGATGACCGACACATAAGCGTTCCTTGGTGTTCAACAATTATGGAAATCGCTTCGGGACCCCAAAA
>NW_021206422.1:0-1187 GCF_002162155.2 Triticum dicoccoides
TAACCTTCTCCGAAGATGGAAGAGGCAACAAATCAATAGGTGCATGAGGTAGGAAACCATACACAACTTCAAAAGGGCACATCTTAGTAGTAGAATGCAATGAACGATTATAAGCAAATTCAATATGAGGCAAGCATTCCTCCCACATTTTCTTATTATTCTTCAAAACAGCCCTAAGCATAGTAGACAACGTTCTATTGACTACTTCAGTTTGTCCATCAGTTTGGGGGTGACAAGTAGTACTAAAAAGAAGTTTAGTCCCCAACTTAGCCCATAAACATCTCCAAAAGTGGCTAAGAAATTTAGTATCACGATCTGAAACAATAGTATTTGGCACACCATGCAAGCGAATAATTTCACGAAAGAACAAATCAGCAACATTAACAGCATCATCGCTTTTATGACATGGTATAAAGTGTGCCATTTTCGAGAATCTATCCACGACAACAAAATGCTATCCCTCCCCTTCTTTGTTCGAGGTAAACCTAAAACAAAGTCCATAGATATATCCTCCCAAGGAACACTAGGTACAGGCAAAGGCATATATAAACCATGAGGACTGAGTCGTGACTTAGGTTTTTGACATGTAGTGCATCGAGCAATAAAACGCTCAACATCCCGTCTCATCTTTGGCCAAAAGAAATGTGTAGCAAGTACGTCCTCCATCTTCTTCACGCCAAAGTGTCCCATTAATCCTCCTCCATGCGCCTCCTGGAACAACAAAAGACGAACGGAGCTAGCTGGAATGCATAGCTTGTTAGCACGAAACACAAATCCATCGTTAACGACGAACTTGTTCCACATTCTTCCTTCTTTACAATTCTGCATTACATCTTTAAAATCAGCATCATGCACATATTGATCTTTGATGGTCTCCAAACCAAATATTTTGAAGTCAAGTTGTGAAAGCATAGTATAGCGGCGAGACAATGCATCAGCAATAACATTTTCTTTTCCCTTCTTGTGTTTAATGACATAAGGAAAAGTCTCAATGAATTCAACCCATTTAGCATGTCTACGATTCAGTTTAGCTTGACTTTTAATATGTTTCAAAGATTCATGATCAGAATGTATAACAAATTCTTTGGGCCATAAATAATGTTGCCATGTTTCTAAAGTCCGAACAAGAGCATATAATTCTTTATCATAAGTAGAATAATTCAGACTAGGCCCACTCAATTTTTCAG
>NW_021206423.1:0-1098 GCF_002162155.2 Triticum dicoccoides
GTTGCTTTTGCCTTCGAGCTCGGTTCCTTCTTCTGGTGTGTTCAAGGCACCGCTACTCCGTGCGAGACCTCCTGCTCGAGTTTCTGCGGCCAGTGCTTTCGGCCTACTCGAGACACCACATCCGCCTGTTACTGGGCAGCATGTCATGGCTCCTGCGCATATGCCCACTTTTGTATCAGCATACTTTGATCCATGATCTTTGGGCGTCACGTACGCCAAAGAGACATTCGTGTCTGTAGCATCAACACATTCAGAATTATGTCTCGCGTCAGTAGCTTCGACATGAGTTTCGGAACTATGATTTTGAGAGCGAACTTTTTCTTCACGGAGCGCGACAAATTCTTTAGCCGGCGCTTGAAGAACTAGATCCTCTTCGTCCACGAGTTCACACATCAATATCATGTCACCTTCATCACCTTGCTGGGCCATGAGCGCCCTCTCCTTCGGGGGTTTCTTACACTCCGACTTGAAGTGCCCGGGCAGATTACAGTTGTGGCAGCGGATCTTCCTCTTGTCGAACTTTTTCTTCTTTGGCTTCTCCGACTGTTCGTCGGTATCCTTTGCGGGACGTTACTTTCCACTGCTACCGGACGCCTTGTCGAAATTGTTCTCTTTGGAAACCATTACCTCCCACTGAGCATGCGCTAGAATCAGGTACTCATCCTGTTTTGCATCGTCGTAACTCAACTTCATCCGCTCATCATGGGCCTTGAAGCGACCAACCAGATCATCCAAGGTGAGAGTCTTGAGATCAACACACTGCTCGATCGCTAACACAATCGGCATGTAGCGCGGTAGAGCGGCACGTAGGAAACGCCGGACCACGGAGATGTCCTCTAACTTCTCTCCGAGACCGCGAATCCCATTCACCATGGAAGCAACCCTCGCTGCGAAGGCGTCCACCGTCTCGTCTTCTCCCATCCTCAGATTCTCGTAACTCTTCAGCAAAGTTTGCAAGTTCACCTCGCGCACACGCGAGTGCCCTAGATGCAACGTCTTGAGCGTGTCTCATGCCTCCTTCGCTGATGTCTTCGAGATAAGATGCTGTTGCACGTCCACCGGCATCACCGAGCAGATGGCCGTGATAGCCTGGCGATC
>NW_021206424.1:0-1286 GCF_002162155.2 Triticum dicoccoides
TTAAGCCTCTCTCGGCCGAGGACTTCATCTCCTTGCCTTTGACTGGGCATCCCTGACGCCCTACATGTTTTCGCAGGGCGCCGCCGACGTTCCGTGCACTCTCCTCCACTTCGTGAACAACGAGTTGGTCGATGTCGCCAAGGGCAAAATCGTTCAACCGGGCAACCCCTTGTTCCACGGTACCCAGATGCCACCCAACTTGTTTAGGGTTCAACTGGTTCGGGTGCTGCCAGGCTGCGACGACTTGTTACCTCCGAATCGACCCGTCGGGGCCGACGATGATGACGTGATGACCCTCAGCGCCTGCCTGAGCTGGCCCCTGCTTTGGCCGAAGAGCCAGATTCGTTTGGGGGCGGGGGACACCACCCCAAAGACAACACCGCCAGTCGTGCCGGCGCCAAGTCGGCCCCATGCCAAGACCGCCGTAACGGTGCCGGACATCCCTATGCCACTGGATCCAAACATGCATATGGCACAGGATCAGAATGACGACGACGACGACTATGATACATTTGGCAACGTCGATCAGTACTTTGCCGAGCATGGGTACGATGGCGACTTCATGGGGCCTCCTTCTCAAGAACCAAACCCAACAAAAGACGTGTGCGATCTAGCTCGTACCGCGGAGAAGCCAAGTTGCAACAGGCGCCGTCTGGCCTTCAGCTCTCAGGAGACGCCTCCAGCTGCCGACTTCACCGAGCCTCAGATAGGCGAGGTGCGAAATATTATCAGCCCCAACACACTCAAGAAGGCGGTCTGTGAGCAAAACTCGGTCCCATTACAGGAGAAGACGAAGGCACGCAAAAGAAAGAGTACGAAGGGTGCGAACCCGCCGGCACCGAGTACGATCCGTGCTCAGGACGGGCCACCTTCACCTAAGGATATCTCGAGGAGGGTGCATGTGGCGGGTAGGGCGATGCTACCACCAAATATGCTCAATGCTGCAACCGGTGCTATGCGGAGTCTGCACGACAGTGTTCTTTCTTTGGAGAAGCGGCGTCTCAGAGAGAAGGATGTGGCATACCCGGTTTTCGTGGCCAAGGTGCCAGAGGGCAAGGGCTTTGTGGATGGCGACATCGGGGGTACGATCGTCCTGCGGTTTGATGACATCTTTGCTATGTTTAACCTTCATCCGCTGCACTACACCTTCGTTCGGCTATTTTCGCTGAGTATGGAGATGCGGATCATTCGCGACAAGACCCCGGACATCGTGATAGTCGACCCCTTCTACATGCGTGCCAAGATCTTGGGCAGCGCTGGGGACCGGCAAGTCGCGAGTTCTTACC
>NW_021206425.1:0-1312 GCF_002162155.2 Triticum dicoccoides
CGTTCCACCCCACCAGAGTGACCAAAGGCTCCGCCTCGACGCCCCCGACCTCTCCATGGAGCTACGCAACGCCGGGAGCCCTGCATCGCCGCCCACGCCGTCTTCCCCATCTCCGGCCGCCCGAGATCGCCGGCGCCCGCTCGCCACCTCCGACGTCTCCCCCGAGCCGCTGGGCCCTCCAATCGACCCCCTGTAAGCCCCGCCTTCGTTTCCCCCTAACCCCATGTCCGATTTCGAGCTCCAGCCGCTCCCTCCACCGGAGCCGAGACGCTCCGCCGCACGGGCTCGTCGCCGGTGAAGCCCCGGTGACCTTTTGGTCCCACGCATGCGTCCGTTGCACTCATTACGTCCCGTAGAGTAAAACTAGCGCGACAACCGTCTCGTTTGCACACCGCAGCGCCGTCCTCACTGACGCCGAACTCCGGCCGCCGCCGTTCTGGTCGCCGCCGTCGACCCCGGCCTCCCTGTGCCCAGCTGCGTGCGCCCCTAGACGCGCGGGAGCACGGGCTCCCTCCTGGTGCCCTCAGGGTGCCCAACCGCAGCCTGTAGCGCCGCCTCGACCAACTCCGGCGAGTTCCCGCCGCTGCTGTGGTCGCCGGCGTCACCTGCTGACGTGGCGCCGGTTGATTAGTGCTAATAACCCCGCTAAACACCCCCAGAGCCACTGCCATGTGGGCCCCTGCGCTTAATTAGGTTAATATAATTATTCTGTTAAATTAGTGTTAGTGCCGTGGACCCCACGTGTCAGTTTTGACTCTGGCCCAGTCATCGTTGACCGGTCCCACCTGTCATTCACTCAATCCAGACCTGAGACACTGACCAGTGGGCCCCACTGGTCAGGTTTGACCGGACCAGCCCAGTTGACCCTGCTGACGTCACTGTGACGCAGTGCTGACGCAGTAAATTCATTTCTGGATTTATTATTATTCAGGAAATTCCAGAAAATGCCTAAAACTTCTATAAATCATAGAAATTCAACCGTAACTCCAAATTAAATAATTTATATATGAAAAATTATCAGAAAAATTCAAGGAATCCATCTGTACCATTTTCATGCATGTTAGAACAACTTATCACTACTGTTTAGGGCAAATGAAGTGAATGACATTTAAATAACCACATATGGAGTTTGAATTTGAATCTTGGATTCAAACCAACTTCATTTAATCTGGTTTTAGTTGCATTAGCCCAAAACACATTCATTTTGCCATGTCATGATCATGCATCATATTGTGCATTGCATTGATTGTGTTCCCTTTTGTGTTGCCGGTATTTGTCCCCTCTCGATAGACGTGATACCGATGATGTGATC
>NW_021206426.1:0-1657 GCF_002162155.2 Triticum dicoccoides
GCACCCCTCCGCCGTCTCTGGCTCCGCCGGCGACGAGCCGCGGGTCAACTCCGGCGAGTTGACCCAGGTTTGACCTTCCCCGTGTGTCACTGACGTGTGGGCCACCTCCCCCTGACATTTTAGTTAGTATTAGTTTAACACTAATTAACCTAGGTTAGTTAGCTGATTAGTCGCTGACCAGTGGGCCCCGGCCCCACAAACAGTTTAGTTAGAATTAACTTAAGGCTAATTAACTTGGTTAATTAGTTGTGTCACTGACCAGTGGACCCCACTGGTCAGGTTTGACCTGAACCTGCCCTGTTGACCTGATGACGTCAAGGTGATGTCATGCTGACGCATTAAATGATTTTCTGGATTTAAAATAAATCAGAAAAATCCAGAAAATTGTATAAACTTCTAAAAATCATAGAAATTCGACCGTAACTCCAAATTAAATAAATTATATATGAAAAATTATCAGAAAAATTCAAGGAATCCATCTGTACCATTTCCATGCATGTTAGAACAACTTATCACTACTGTTTAGGGCAAATGAAGTGAAGGGCATTTAAATATCCACATATGGAGTTTGAATTTGAATCTTGGGTTCAAACCAACTCCATTTAATCTGGTTTTAGTTGCATTAGCCCAACACACATTCATTTTGCCATGTCATGATCATGCATCATATTGTGCATTGCATTGATTGTGTTCCCTTTTGTGTTGCCGGTAATTGTCCCCTCTCGATAGACGTGTACCGATGATGTGATCGTTGACACTGATGAAGACTCAATGTTATCTTCAGAAGTGCCAGGCAAGCAAAACCCCCTTGTTCATTCCGATAAAATCCCACTCTCTCGCTCCTGCTCTCTTTTACTGCATTAGGACAACATCGATTCATCTGTTACTTGCTGCGGTAGCTGAACCCCTTTATCCTTTGCATGACCTGTCATTCCACAGTAAATAGATGAAACCCACTAGCATGCGTAGGAGTTGTTTGAGCCCTGTTGTGCCTACTCATTCATGCTTGTTTGTCATGCCTGCTACTGCTTAGAGTTGAGTCAGGTCTGATTCATCGGGGATGAATCAGAGGCGTGTGAACATGTCCTACTGTGTGTGAGCTAAGTGTGTGAACACGATTTGGTAAAGGTAGCGGTGAGAGGCCATGTAGGAGTACATGGTGGGTTGTCTCATTGCAGCCGTCCTCAGGAACTGAGTTCTGTGTTTGTGATCCATGATTCATCTACTACCATACATTGGGCCCTGAAATATGACCCCGCTCGACTTCTTATTCACCCTAGTCCTCTGTCCAGGAGTTGCAAGTAGTTTCTGGTGTTTGTAGCTTACTGGAGGCCGTGGACAGCGCTGACCGTAGGGGTGGGCTGTGATGCGGTAGGCACGTGGCCGGGTACACCGGGCGCCCGTTTGGTGTCACGGAACCCTGTTCACATCGTTTGGGGCTGTGAGCGAAACTCCGGCCGGATCTCCTCATGGATGGAACCCGAATAGGCGATAAACCTGGACTAGAGACTTGAGTGTTTAGGTAGGTCGTGGTCTACACCCACGTCGGCTTTCGCTTGAAGTCTGCCGAGCACATGTCGTGTGCAGACGCTAAGTGGTGGAAACATGTATGAAGAAGTACACCCCTGCAGGGTTAACATCATCTATTCGAATAGCC
>NW_021206427.1:0-1552 GCF_002162155.2 Triticum dicoccoides
AATGCAAGATGATCATCCGTATGACATGGTAGATACAGAAACTGCTTCTTTATTCCATCGTCATACACACCATACAGGGTTTAGTACAAGACCAAACAAAGTACTATTACGGTGAAAAGAGGATTACATCTCATCGGAGGCATCCCAAGCTCCTATACATTATTTTTCTACACCTCCGGAAAGAGTACAAACTAGGTCATATCCCACGAGTCACGCGGGACGATAGATGACACAGCTAGTGCGAACTAGTGATACTACCACTAACTCAGACCGATCCGTAGTAGTCCTCGTAGAAGTCACCTCCATAGCCTGGAAGCTCAACATGATCATCCGGAAACAGACGATCTCGCGGAGCTTGTGGACCATAGGGGCTAGGATGAGGCCTTGGACCAACAGACGATGGCCTGCGGGGACCGCGAGGTGGGGTGATGCATCCTACATCACGCCAAACCATCACGTCTGGCAGAGCAGATCTCACAGGATAGAGATCGCGCATATCTGAATATCCAGCTTGCACCGCCGGTGCGAACCGAGTCAATGTGGCCCAGTGGTCAGCACGGGTATTGAAGAGCTCTAACCTCAAGGCCCGATTTTCACGGTCCTTATCCTTGAGCATCTCAGCAGTAGTGCGAGTCCGTGAATCCTCCTGGGTGGGGTCAGCATAGATAGCCTGGAGATACCCTTGTGCTCCCGGAAGTGATCCTGGCATATACCGGAAATCAGAGTCCCGAAATAAACCAGATCTGACTCGCATAATGGTCATCATAGAGTAGGCGGCGTCCTGCACAACCATCTCAATAGTAACCCCGAGTCCATAGGAGCAGTGAAGAGGCTCGGTGGATCCAGGATAAGATGGAAATATCCTGACAGTGCAGAGATACTGGCTTTGATTAAAGTCTCGGAATTGCTCTTCGACCGTGTACTCGGGATACCAGCGGTATCCAGCCTCAGTCATTACCCTGACCAACTTGGCAGTATGGCCGGGTACATCTAGGCATCGAGTCAGGCGAACCACTTGATTGAGGTCGCGAGTGGCCATCTGAAAGCACAATCATAATGCAAGGGCATTAGAATTTCTAGCAAAATTTTGGCAGCATAACAGCTGTAAATGCTCAAGAAGGATTTTGAGACATTTGACAAAGGATTTCGTACACATTCAACATCATCATATCAAAGTTCTGAATCCATTCTAACAACATAATGTGGTAGTAGAACTAAACTAGGCTTGTATCCATCAAACTTATAAGGTACTACTGATTAGTAACACGTGATCCTGATAGAGAGAACAGATCCTAATTCCTTAACCCCCGGTGGAAGAATGGACTGACTCAGATCAGAATGTCATAAGATAAAGGAGTAAAAAGAGCCTTACGTTCCAACCCACAAACAATTCCCCTACATATAACTAAAGAATTTCTAGACTCAACATCGACCAGTTTGGCTTGGAGAACCTACAGGCAGTCCGGCTCTGATACCAACGCTGTCAGGACCCCGACTCGATGTCACATCGATCTAGCCGGTAACACCTCATATCACCTTGCGGCCTCACGCA
>NW_021206428.1:0-1163 GCF_002162155.2 Triticum dicoccoides
CCCATTTAGCATGTCTACGATTCAGTTTAGCTTGACTTTTAATATGTTTCAAAGATTCATGATCAGAATGTATAACAAATTCTTTGGGCCATAAATAATGTTGCCATGTTTCTAAAGTCCGAACAAGAGCATATAATTCTTTATCATAAGTAGAATAATTCAGACTAGGCCCACTCAATTTTTCAGAAAAGTATGCAACAGGTTTGCCATCTTGTAATAACACACCTCCTAATCCAATTCCACTAGCATCACATTCAAGCTCAAAAGTCTTATTAAAATCAGGAAGTTGGAGTAAAGGAGCATGTGTCAACTTATCTTTCAATACCGTGAAGGCTTCTTCCTGTGCGGTACCCCAAAGAAAAGGCACATCTTTCTTTGTAAGCTCATTGAGAGGTGTAGCAATGGTGCTGAAATCTCTCACAAAACGCCTATAAAATCCAGCGAGGCCAAGAAAACTCCTCACTTGTGTGACCGTTTTGGGTTGCGGCCAACTCTCAATAGCTTCAATCTTGGCTTTATCAACTTCAATTCCCTGTGGAGTAACAAGATAGCCAAGAAAAGATACTCGGTCGGTGCAAAAGGTGCACTTCCCAAGGTTACCAAACAAACGTGCATCACGTAGAGCAATAAAAACAACACGTAAATGTTCCAAATGTTCTTCCAAAGATCTGCTATAAATCAATATGTCATCAAAGTAAACTACCACAAATCGTCCAATGAAAGCACGTAAAACTTCGTTCATTAATCTCATGAAAGTACTAGGTGCATTAGTTAACCCAAAAGGCATGACTAACCACTCATATAATCCAAACTAAGTTTTGAATGCTGTTTTCCATTCATCTCCCAATTTCATACGAATTTGATGGTATCCACTACGTAAATCAACTTTGGAGAATATTGTAGAGCCACTCAATTCATCAAGCATATCATCTAGCCTAGGAATAGGATGACGATAACGAATAGTAATATTATTAATGCCTCTACAATCAACACACATACGTGATGTACCATCCTTTTTCGGCACTAGAATAATAGGAACAACACAAGGACTAAGGGATTCGCGTATATAACCTTTGTCGAGAAGCTCTTGTACTTGACGCATAATCTCCTTCGTCTCCTCTGGATTGGTACGGTATGGTGCACGGTTTGGCAGTGAAGCACCG
>NW_021206429.1:0-1488 GCF_002162155.2 Triticum dicoccoides
TTTTTTTTTTTGAATTTTTCAAAGAAAATGCACAACATGATTCATTGCCCCATTCCTTCTGCCTGCTCCAACTGTGGTGCCAACTCTTTTCTAGCCACGAAATGTGGTAATGCTCCCAATTGTGGAACCAAGACGTATTGCAAGTCGTAATGCCGCTCCTAGATCCTTCAGCGCCCGCACTTGTCGCGGTTCCAGATGGGGAGGGCGACGCCCGTAGAATGATGCCATACCTTGCACCTAACCATGGGTTTTGCGGCGACTACCGCAGGGGAGGACATCGCCCGGCTCCGTCCATCTAAACTGAAGTGTGTTAGAGCGTTTGGCAGGACCACGCAGCTGGTGGACGACATCGAAGAGGAGGCTGATGACACAGTGAGCACCTTGGACATGACATTGGCTTGAGCTACCTTTATGTACTTGGGGGCCTGCCAACAGGTCATCGCTAATAAGACTAGCTTTTCCCTGGATAAACAAATATCGTTCATGCTTTTTATACTTTTATTTATCTTACTAGCACATATGCCCGTGCGTTGTAACGGGAGAAAAAAATGATATGCATTTAAAGTTAGTGAGAGTTATATCTACAAGCAAAACCCTGTGTGCACGTGAAAAGGAAACATTTTTCTTTCCGGTTTCGCAGGTGTGAAGTAATCAATCCGCTATTTTTCCATTCATCAATCGAGGGCATTTAAGAGTTGTGTTACGTTATCGTATGTCAGAGAAGGCCCATGAATTAGTCAATCTACTTTTGCTTTCAATCGTGGAGATTTTAAGGCGTGAAGTTTCTGAATATTGTAGAAAACATGAACAATTTTTTAAATTCTGAACTTATTTTTGTAAATTATGTACACTTCCAGAAAAACGCGAACAAAATTTTAAACAGGAACATCTTTTAAAATTCACAAACATTTTTTGAAAACATCAGCTTTTTTTATAAAAACATGGACATATTTGAATTTGTGAACATTTTTCAAAACGGAAACATGTTTTGATGCCCATTATACCGAGAAATAATATTAAGATGATCCATCTATTATTTGTGTTGCTGTCTTTTCACATATCACAACGGGGAAAGTTGGGAGTTGCGGGAACAGTTGAAAGGGGACGCTCTGAAATGTGAGTGATTGTACATGCTTTTTATAATTGATGGTATTAATTATACACTGGTCAAACTAACTTCACATTTTTTACTGTATTTTCGAGGAGAATCCACACCTGAAGCTCTGAAGTTATTTTGGTGCTACTCTACTCACAATATGTAAACAACGGAAATTTGTAATTTCATCCAACTGATGTGCCTTGCGATTTTTTATTTCACAAATGTGGTAATATTTTGTCTTTAATGTATAAAACATGAGTGCTACTTTATTTCTATTTGTTATGTTGTCTTTGGGTCCTATAGTCTTGTTACATGATAGTGTGAAATGGGACATTATACTTAATTAAGCCCCACTAAATTTTCACAATAAATTAATGGCACAACCCATT
>NW_021206430.1:0-522 GCF_002162155.2 Triticum dicoccoides
CCCCGCCCAGCCCGCCCGTGCCGCGCCCCGATCAACGTCGCCGCCCCGGCCCGCGCCGCCCTCGACGCCGTCGCCGCTCCGTTCCGCACGTCGTCGTCGCCTTCGCCGTCGTCGTCGCCTTCGCCGACCGTACGCCGGCCACCGTCATTTTTTTGTTAGATTTAATTAGATTTTTTTTGTTAGGTTAGATGTGTAGTAATTTAGATATGTAGTTCATAGATTTTTTTTGTTAGATTAGATTTTTTTGTTAGATTAGATGTGTAGTAATTAATTTGTTTATATTATGTTAGATTTTTTTGTTAGATTAATTATTTTTTTGTTAGATTAGATGTGTGTAGTAATTTAGATATGTAGTTCATAGATTTTTTTGTTAGATTAGATTTTTTTGTTAGATTAGATGTATAGTAAATAATTTGTTTATATTATGTTAGTTTTTTTTCTTAGATTAATTAGATTTTTTTGTTAGATTAGATGTGTGTAGTAATTTAGATATGTAGTTCATAGATTATTTTTTTGTTAGAT
>NW_021206431.1:0-1096 GCF_002162155.2 Triticum dicoccoides
TACCCTAGCCGCCTTTCCACCGGAGCCGCGAGCTCGGCTCCGCCGGCGATGTCGCCGCCGTCGTTGCAGGTCACCAAACTCGCGTCCGAGCACGACCTCGAGCTCGTGGATCTCCCAGGAGCCCGCCCAGCCTCTCAGCTCGCTCGCTCGCTAAGCGTAGCCCCGTGCCCGCGCTGGCCCGAACTCCGGTCGCCGCCGCGGACCCCGTTCCGGTGAGCTCGAGCCACC
Organism: Triticum dicoccoides; assembly: GCF_002162155.2. Taxonomy (NCBI): domain Eukaryota; kingdom Viridiplantae; phylum Streptophyta; class Magnoliopsida; order Poales; family Poaceae; genus Triticum; species Triticum dicoccoides. The sequence continues at coordinate 229 of NW_021206431.1, forward strand.
TCAGCCCCTGCCGTTTGCACAAATGGATGCGGACGACTCCCAGCTACGCGTAGCTGCCCTCCGCCGGCCATTTGGTCGCCGGAGGAGGAATTCCGACCCCCTCCGCCGTCTCGGGCTTCACCGGCGACGAGCCGCCGGCGTGTTAGCCTCGGCTGACCAGGGGTTTGACCTCCCCTAGGTCCATGACAGGTGGGTCCGGCCCCTGCTAACTTTGGTTAAGTTAATAACTACTTTTAGTTAAGCCACTGACCCACTGACAGTAGGCCCCACCCCTGGTCAAACCCCAGTCAGCGCTGGGTTTGACCGGGATTAACTCCTGTGACACTGACATATGGGGCCCACAGGTCAGATTTGACCTGGACAACGCCGTTGACTTGCTGACGTCACTGTGAAGTCATGCTGACGCAGTAATTCTTTTCTGGATTTATTATTATTCAGAAATTTCAGAAAATGCCCTAAACTTCAATAAATCATAGAAAATTAACCGTAACTCCAAATTAAATAATTTATATATGAAAAATTATCAGAAAAATTCAAGGAATCCATCTGTACCATTTTCATGCATGTTAGAACAACTTATAGATGCTGTTTAGCACAAATCATATAAAGGGCATTTAAATAATCACATATGGAGTTTGAATTTGAATTTTATATTCAAACCAACTTCATTTAATCTGTTGCTAGTTGCATTAGCCCAACACACATTCATTTTGCCATGTCATGATCATGCATCATATTGTGCATTGCATTGATTGTGTTCCCTTCTGTGTTGCCGGTATTTGTCCCCTCTCGATAGACGTGATACCGATGATGTGATCGTTGACACTGATGAAGACTCAATGTTATCTTCAGAAGTGCCAGGCAAGCA
>NW_021206432.1:0-1613 GCF_002162155.2 Triticum dicoccoides
TATACAATAAAGAAATTACAGCCGATTATACCCACTGGGCATTATGGTTCGTCACAGGTGATAATAAAGCATACACAAACAGCAAATTACATACACTGGGCAAATACAGCTCATACATCATGGACGCGCATCAACTTAACTCCAATTGAACTATAATCTCTTCAGAAAATAGGATTGGCCGGATTCAGATAGCACAAATTTCAGTCTGCAAAATCTCCAATTCCTTCATGGTTACCTCAGTGTCTTGTTTCATTTTTTGACTCCTGCATCTAATACCTGCATGTCCAGTCTCAACTTGTTGATTATACGTTGAAAATCATGTACACGTTGTCTTGCCACCTCTAGTTGATGCTCGAGAACATCAGCACATTCCAATTCCAATCCATAATCATTCGGTAACGGCCATGCCGCACTGCTCGCAGATCTTTGTGTTGATGTCACTTCAAATGTTTCTATAAGTACACATGACTAGGGCAAAAATATAGTTACAACAGTGAAGCAAACAAGACACTATTTTGTACTACATGGCAAAACAGGACTAACAATAATGTTACACGTCACTTTCAAAAAAAATGTTACACGTCATGAAGCATAAGCAGGTGATATTTTAAAAATTATAAAAAAGATAGTCTGTGCAGCTTGCATACAAAAATCCCTCTTAGCTCACCAGAGGAGCATGATGTTGGGGCCCAATCGAAAACACAGACAAGTTACAAATTTAGACAGCATATTGCGTATAAGTAAGCAAGCAGTTGGCCATTATGTGCCTCAATTAAAGTCTTAGGGAGCGTAATGAACAACAGAGGGTTTCATACAAACATACTAAAGCAGGCAAAACTATGCAATCATTAGCGTAGTATAAACTAGATTGTGAGCCTCATGCAATAATAGTTGGCTAATAGACTTCAAAGCTTCAGGAACACTTCGCCAGAGTAATTAAATGGTAAGGCCTTTAATTATGTCAACTAATAGTGATACAAGTACCGAACATCAGGCATGATTATTTGGGCATCTCATTAACTGAGGACAAATAAAGCAATTGAAAAGAGAAAATTAACTATGCCTGAAACAAACAAGGAATTGAACTGTTGAGTTGCATATAGTGACTTACCTTAGCAGGTTGAAGAGGCTCAGGCAACTCCTACTTCTCTTGCAAGGCTCCTTCCTAACATCTTGTACTTGGAAATCCTCAATCTTATCTTCATTGCACCCCCTCTACAAGGTGACACAAACTAGTTACTCGTCTCCTTGGAAGATAAATATGCATACTTTCCAGTCTGTGAACACAAAAGAATGAGATTATAACAAAACAACACCACATAATGAAACATGCCGCATCTCTTGCACTTGCACACAATGAAATGAGCATTTACCATGTCTGCACTATGTAAAAACTAGGCATACCTTCGAAGTGGATCTCCAGGTACTCTTGGAGAGCCTACTGTAGTGTACAACTAAACCTTTATGTCACCTATGAGTTAGACAAGGCCCCACTACAGCAGCCCTTAGTGTTTAAATCGTTGACAAGCTCTGTTAGAGTGTTATGTCAAGAACAACAAGTAATCAAAGCAAACAGTCCTAGTATGGCCGGCTGATGCAAACAAGCAATTGAA
>NW_021206433.1:0-1462 GCF_002162155.2 Triticum dicoccoides
TGCTTCACTGAATTCTCTCATATTGCCCCGCTCCTCTTGATATATACATATTTTATACTGAAATTTTATACTTACTACACTACTGTGTTAAGGAGCATACTTTTTTTTATGGGAAGGAGTATATTTTTTATATATTTGGCATACTTAACAATATTGTTTAATTATTTATTATATATTTGTATTGTATATCACTGAAAAATACTTTAAGTGTTGCGCCTAATTTAATTTCTGCTTTCTAACGATTTTTAATTTTTGTATACTTGTGTAATTTATGTAGTTTACACATATGTATGTTAGATATCTCTAAAATATGTGGTTTCACAAATATTGTAATAGTAGTTGTAATATATGATTAGGAAAATATATTTGTGGAAAGTTCTAGTGGTTGTATTATATAATTAGGAAACTATATCTGTAGAAAATTCTAGAGTACAATATACTTGTTTTTTGAGCACCTATGTATAAGTTTGACAATATATTTAATAATATATGTGAGGGACCCACAATGTACGAATTTAACAAAATATTGTTTAAACCATATGGTTTAACGATGTATCTATATACTCGTTTCCCATTGTTAGAGTCCAGAACAAAATGGAGCCTCCTCGGGCGTTTGGATTTTCAGCCGTCGGATCGAAATCTCCTCGCGACACGACCGTCGGATCTGGATCCAAATCACTGTGGGTCATTGGATATTTACCCAATCAACCTCTGCCGTCGGATAAAATTCCAATTGCAACAAATTATAATATCCATGCCCCCACCAGGGCATTTTTGTCATTTCAGATTGGGCCATATAAATTGCAGCTGCTGCCATGTTGGAGACCTAGCCGCTGCCTCGTCCTGCACTCGCGCCCCCACACTTCCTCTCCCCCGCGACCCCCGCCTCCTCTCCTGCCGCCGCCGCCGCCGCGCCCTCCCCACCCGCACACGACCCACCTGTTAGATCCCGCTAAGTATTTGTAGGAATTTTCTATGGATTTCTATGAACTATGAGGTATAGGTATGAGGTAAGAGGAACTCTAGGGTTCCAGTATATTAGCCATCGCGACGATTTGGGAAAATGTTCAGGTGAGATTCTGCCCAGCCACAACCCGGCTAGTTATAGGCGACAGTTTAACCAGAGAGTAACAGTAACTATGAGCTAGTCCCGTTACAACGGTAAAAAGGATTCAACGGTTGCGATGTGTCATCGTGCTCCCAGCCAATCTGGTCCGTTGGTTAACTGAACTGGTATTCTCCTGAAATGCTACAGCTAACTGAATCACTACTGGTGCTGACATTGCTCCCCTCTAAGACACGACGTGTCCTCACGACGTTTGTTCTGCTTCGCGCCACGCTTGTGTTGTTGACTTGAAGATCTCCGGGAAGGTGTACTTGATGAAGTCAGCGTCCTCCCAAGTGGCGTCTTCTGGTAGGAGATTCTGCCAATGAATCAGCCACTGAACAACTGGTGCATTGC
>NW_021206434.1:0-1630 GCF_002162155.2 Triticum dicoccoides
ATTTTTTAAGGACTCTCTCACCTTAAAATATAGAAAATAGTCACTTAGTTTCTTGAACACATCCAAGAAGATATATGTGGACTACTCAACTATTTTTGGGGCATATATTCATGGCATCCATAGAAATCTAATAGATGATTTCATGTGGATCTCTAATATCCACAAATCCATGATTTTACTAAAACAATTGCTCAAATTATCGAATTATGAACAAATTATCCTAATATAATGGATAAACCCATTTGAATGCCATTTTACGAGTACTTATGATTTTACTAAGTACCTCATGTACATACCCAAAATGGTGCAGCTAAATTCTTTATCAAAAGAATCAAACTAATCAAATGACAACTTCTAAGAATTCTAATTTAGCAACATCTCGTTGTAGACATGCGGTCTTACACACCACAGATCTATTCTAGATCATTCCAACTGCATATCATACTGCTTCCCCTTGCAGTAAGTACGTGGAAATCAACAAGTATTTCCCATCTGCGAGAATTCGGTTATATACCGATATCACCACTCCAGCATACATTAATGGACCCTCACATTAAATTTGGGATCCTTGTGAGTTATAACTATTTATTTATCCGTCAATCATAAATATCTCAAGCTCCTGTCAGGGGAATTGGTTATAGCTTGTACACTGATTACATTGAAATAAGGACATTTTCGGCATTAGGGGGAGACTCGTACCACAATGAATGCCGATAAATTAGAAATGTCATGGACTTTCAGTCATCATATTCACGTACTTCAAAAATCTGAACAAAAAATTCAATCATATATTTGCAACACATTGCAAATCTGCCACATACATTTATTTATGACAAAGAAGTCATGAAATCACATTATGCATGCAAGCAAGGCGACATACAAAGTGGAAGTACCTCATAAAACCACTATTCTCCCTAAATGAGAGCAAAAGGGGGAGAAACATGGTCACATGAGAAATGAGTTCTCATATGCATCCGCGGAAATAAAGGAAATTATATCCTCAACTAGTAAATGTAGTTCAACCTCAAGTTGAATAACACATAACAAATACTCATCATCCAAACCCAACATAAACATGCACAGAATTTAAAGTGTTGGGGCATCGAAACACCTTGACTCCGTTATTATGGGAAATCACGAGGAGTTAAAAGACGTGATATTATTTCCACACATTTTATTTGATTCAACAGAATCATATAACATAAAGACTACATTTGTCGACAAATATTTATTCTTAAATTGCTAAAACCTTTAGGGCCCTGAACTAAAGTCCATGGTAGAGTGCCTCATGCACTCATACATTGGTTCAACTAGAAGGAGGCAATTAAATAAGAATAGCACTCGTTCAACAAAAGAGAGGTATTTACCACAGTAATACATTCTCCTCATAAGTATCTTTCCTGCGGGAAAACAAATGATTTTTCGTTCATAACAAAAACAATGAGGTGGTGAAAAAGCGAGGCTTGTAGCACAAGGGTTCACGCAGAGACCCGACATTAGTTATAATGTTAAAATACCCTCTTAGTATAAGTGGAATTAAGTTTCGATATTAATATTACTGGCAATTACAAATAAACTATCCCTGCAGTTGATAGACGTGGTGATTACATACTCATATGGATTTTCTCAA
>NW_021206435.1:0-1151 GCF_002162155.2 Triticum dicoccoides
ACCACTCAGTAGGATTTTCACGACTTAGGCGAGTGCTTGGACTGCAGCTAAGCCCCCGAGTGAGAAGGTTGCTCTTCACTCGGTAGGATTTTTATAACTTAGGCGAGTGCTTGGACTGCAACTAAGCCTCCGAGTGAGAGGGTTGCTCTTCACTCGGTAGGATTTTTGTAACTTAGGCGAGCACGAGGCTGCAGCTAAGCCTCCGAGTGGAAGGCTGGCTTACCACTCGGTAGGATTTTCATAACTTAGGCGAGTGCTTGGACTGCAGCTAAGCCCCCGAGTGAGAGGGTTGCTCTTCACTCGGTAGGATTTTTATAACTTAGGCGAGTGCTTGGACTGCAGCTAAGCCTCCGAGTGGAAGGCTGGCTTACCACTCGGTAGGATTTTCATAACTTAGGCGAGCACGAGGCTGCAGCTAAGCCTCCGAGTGGAAGGCTGGCTTACCACTCGGTAGGATTTTGATAACTTAGGCGAAACGGATTCGCAGCTAAGCCTCCGAGTGGGAGTCTGGCTCACCACTCGGTAGGATTTTGATAACTTAGGCGAAACGGATTCGCGGCTAAGTCACCCACTGAGGGGAATTTCATTGGACAAAAAATAAAAAGTGACAGATATTATGGAGGAACTATGACACTTATTATTTTGAGGTCCATGAACTACAGAAGTACTTTATTGCAACTCATCCGAGTGATAAAGTTTAAGTGTAAAACGGGCGGAGTAGCTCCGCGTTCCAAGCTCGGGGCTCGTCGATATTATGCTCGATGTTGTAAAGACGGTACGCCCCGTTGTGGAGAACCTTGGTGACGATGAAGGGGCCTTCCCAAGAAGGAGCAAGCTTGTGTGGTTTGTGCTGATCCACTCGGAGAACCAAATCCCCTTCCTGGAAGGCTCGACCTCTCACGTTTCGGGCGTGGAAACGCCGCAGATCTTGTTGGTAGATGGTCGACCGGATCAGAGCCATCTCCCTTTCTTCCTCTAAAAGGTCGACTGCGTCCTGCCGCGCTTGTTCAGCTTCTGCTTCGTTGTAAATTTCAACTCGAGGAGCATTGTGGAGAAGATCACTCGGCAAGACTGCTTCAGCTCCATAGACCAAGAAGAATGGAGTTCTTCCGGTCGACCGATTAGGCGTGGTCCGCAGTCCCCAGAGTACA